>NC_072735.1:114023740-114323740 GCF_026930045.1 Uloborus diversus
AAAAGTGTGGCTGAGTGACACGTGAAAAATCAGTAATTTTGCATGTGAAAAAACAGGTTGTGGCAAATACAGTCCTGCCCATGTGAGCATCTAAAAGAAAAAAAAGAAACATTAAAGAGATATTTAGTGGCACGGATTCGAAATGGCGCCATTCTGATTAACAGTTCGACGCTCCAACAAACCTAGCAACTGTGCCTTCCTTTTCGAATGCTATTCATTAAAGGAATTCGTAATAAAACACAGTAAAAAAGTTTTTCGCCGAAAAAAATATTATGAGATCATGCGTCTATGTTTTTTCATTAGCCAGCATGATACGATTTAAATTATTTGTGAAACATGGAATTTGATTAAAGAATGAGGAAGATCTCACGTAGCGATTGAAACAAACATTCTAGAGAAGTAATAAATTCGGTTCAAAAAATAAGTGTTTTAATTTTTGAATATTCAACAATTTCCCATAGTAGGATTCTTTAACCTATACAGCTTAAGAGCCCGCACTTGTTTTTCTTTTAATCGAACACTTAAAATTCAAAACCAAAACCAGTTGAACTGAGTCCATTTTTTAAGTGTAATTTTTCGAACGTAGACAATTTTTTTTTTTTTTTTCAGCAGACAGCAGAGGAGTAGAAAATGATTTCTTACTAATGAAGTTGATAATAATTTTAATGTTTTATATCGTATTCGAATAAATAATTAAAGATTTACTGGTTGAAACTCGTAGTTTTAAATTGGCGTAGTATTTTTTCATTTGTACAGAAGTTCGAACATTGCTATTAGAAAAATCTACGTTTCAGCATACAATGAAAATAATTTTCTGCACAAAAAGGATTCCCTTGAGGTATATCTAATATTTTTTTTATGCTTACATTATGCTCAATGGTCTGGACGGAGTCAAAGCTTAAAAAAAAAGGGAAGAACACCCTTCGATTAGCAGTCAACTTATCTGAATGATAACCGTAGCCTGCATACAGGAGTCGAAACACCAAATATCATTCACACTGCATTTATTTTATTACGTGTGTTATCTGTTGTATGTTATGAGTACATGTAATGCGTAATACTACTGTAAATTTGCTATTATTTCGAACAGCTCGAACTGGCCCGAAGTTCACACAGTTTATAGCCGAACACTATACCGAAAAAAAAAACCACAGGTAATTTTAAATTTTTTTTCTTGCCGAGAAGTGTTTTTATTTTTTATTTTTTTTTTTTTACAATTTGTTATCGCAGGCTGTTTGAACCGTTATGACTTAGATGGCAGCACGTGTTCATCATTTAACAGCACGGTTAAAATACAGAATAATTTTAAGTAAGTTCTTTTTTAAGCGTAGCTTTTCAAATGTACTAAAAATGTGATACGCTATTTGTTTTTTTGCAAACAGAAGAAAAATATAAATATTACCCTTTAAATTGAGGTAGTATTTTTTTTCAATTGTACAAAGAGTCAAAAACTCATTAGAATAATCTATCTTTCAAAATACGATTTATTATATTTTACTGAACAAAAAACAATTCCAATGTAGTCTGAAATCTGAAACTTATATTTTCGCTCCCATTATGCTTTAATTTTCTTCCCGGGCCAAAGCTTAAAAAAAAAAAAAACTTACAATTGAGTATCAATTTATCCGTGTTGCATCAAGTCTTCATAACAGCTAAGAGCTTTTCTACCTCATATTTTTTATTCATTGTTCACGTAACGAGCGATATTTTTCTAATTTTTTGATGCAGATTGTCCGGACGTGGGGCCCGAACACGCATTCTCCTGGTTACCAGTCGAACGCTCTGCCGATCAAGCTATTCAGCTCTATCGGTAACAGTGCAAGTTAAAGTTATAAATTTAACCGAAAACCTCATTCTGGTTCTTTAAAACAGGTTTTTTTGCCCCAAAAAACAATTTTTATACCGTGGGTCTTTTTTTCGTCAGTAGCCAGCACGATAAGCTTTAAAATAAGGTGTAAATCAAAGAAATCGATCAAGAATTGAGGAAAATCTCGCGTAGAAACCAAAAAACAGGCTACAGAAATAATACATAAGGATTATTTTTTTTCTGAATAAAAAACAATTCTATTGTAGTCTGAAATCTTAAACCTGTTACTTATATTTTCGCTTACATTATGGTCTATTTTTCTTTCCAATGCCAAAGCTTAAAAAAAAAAAAAAACACGTGCAATTTAGCACAAAATCACTAAGTGTTTTCATATCAGCAAGGAGCATATCCTTCTCATTTATTCTATTCTACTCCCTCATAGTTGTTATTCATTTAATTCAGTGTTCATGTAATGCGCGATATTTCTGTAATTTTTTTGTTGCAGATTGTCCGGACGTGGGCCCGAACACGTAATCTCCTGGTTACGAAGAGAATGCTCTGCCAATCAAGCTACTCAGCTCTGTCGGTCATAGCGAAAATTAAAGTTATAAGTTTGACCGAAAACCTTATTCTGGTTCTTTAAAACAGGTTTTTCGGCTAAAAGAAACAATTTTTAGACCTTGGGTCTATTTTTCGTCAGTAGCCAGCACCTTAAGCTATAAAATTAGCCGTAAATCAAAGAAATCGATCAAGAAATGAGGGAAATTTGGCGTAGAAACCAAAAACAGGCTACAGAAATAATATATAAGGATTCAAGTTTTTGTTTGAGAAACAGTAATGTATAGTTAAGAAATGGTTTGTAACAGTTTGAGGTGGTGTTTACAAGTGTCTTTAATCGTATGGGTATGTTTATAAAAGTTTTTACACATACCCTTTTCCACAATGTGAAATTTAAACTTACGCGAAGGGTCTTGGAACGCGTCCCTCGCGTAAGTCGGAACTCGACTGTATTCACTTTATCTACCAGTTTGTTGGCACTCAGCTTCAGTGAGATGACATCTGCCTCCAGCTCGGTTATTTACTATTCCAGACTGAGCAGTTCTAATATGAACAAAACTGCAGTCTGTGGATGTGATAACCAGGCTGTCTGGTACATTGCATGTAAAAACTGATCATCTAAAATAATGGGAAAAGGCAAGAGAAAAAAGAAAAAGAAACAAAAAAAAAAGATAACTATGAAGAAAAAGGGTAAAAAGCGATCAACACTGAAATTTGAAAGTATTTCTCTGGGCTCATATAGGTTTTTTTTTAACTGTCTCAATAAAGCTAATCATTCAAAACTCTTACAAGTCTCTCAATGAAATAGGATGGAAAACACGTTTATAACAAGTTTTAAAGGTTGAACTAAGTACAGTTGACTCTCTGTTTAACGACTTTCAAGGGACCACAAAAAATCGTCCTTCAGTAGAAATCGTCCTTAAATAGAAATAGTGGGCCATCTGGGACCATGAAAAGCCGTCGTTAAATAGAGAGTCAAATGTAGTAGGGGAAGGGGGTATATATTTCAAACCTTTATATTTAAAAATTATGTTAACGTGATTATTAAAAAAAAGACACCAGTCAGTATGATTTAAATTACTAAAACAATTATAAAATTTATTCATTAATTCAATAAAAAACAATTTGATGAGTTACAAAGAAGTGTTTGAAAATCTTTAGATTAACAAGAAAATGATCAATCATGTTATATATGGTACAATTTTCAAAAGCTACATTTTATAATACTCACAATATCAAAAACACAATAAAAACTTTCTGCTAGAAAAATAAGCTGAGAAATTAGCCTTTAAAAAACTCCTCAACTCATACTAGTACTAAAGGTGTCATACTATAGTATAAAGTCTCTTTCAGATGCATTACTTATACAAATAACATTGAAGTAAAATGAGAACTTAATTTCCTCTGGGACAAGTTAATCCAAAATTGTCACCATAAGTTAAAAATAATACTGATTTTTAGCCAACTTTAAATTAGATGCAAAATCTTATTGGAAAGGTTTTTACATACAGAACTGTATGATTAAAATGAAAAACCCAAATTCTCAATAAATAAATAGTAAATAAGCTATTTGGTTGACATAAGTTGTCTCTCGACTTTCCGGTTGCGTGGAGAATTTTTTGTACTGATGAACTTCGAGGCTGATCATTTTTCATTTATACAGTGCTGTAGTTAGAAAAAGAAAAAAATATTTGGAGAATGCAGCTTTTTACAAGCTAGGTGTCATGGTTGACATTTATTTTAGGCCAATACAGGTCAGTTTAGATTACAGTCGAACCTTGTTGAACCGCCAACCTTAGTGACAGGCCGAAATTTGGTGAAAGTCGAGGGTGGTCGTTTAACGAGCTTTCCCAAAACCTGCATAAATGCATGCATTCGTGAAAAAATATTTGAAGGCATGTATTTTCCTTTACAAATGAAGTTTGAAAAATAACAGTCACTGGATATCCAATAGTGTGTCACGGCTCATGGACGGCTCTCTTTGGCTTCCTTTTTCTTTTTTCTTTTTCCAGAACTTGAAAAGTATCAATAACTTATAAATTATTGTCAATATTTATTGTCAAAAAATTGATGGCTTGTGAATCGGTATTTATTCTTAAACTCACAAATAAGAATTTTTTCTAAAGATAGTTTTCGACATCTTAGCAGAAGGAAGCAAAAGAACATGATATAGAATTTTGATACAAACTTGTTTACTGAAATCTGCACACAGGACAGGTTAAACCTCAGTACTCTCCCCCTTTTACTGGAACAGAAAAAGGGGGTAAAGAATGAATTCTTTTATAGCCGATAGCGAAATGTCAAAATGAAAAGGTTGAAAAAAGTGGGGGAGCAGATAAAATCTGGTTAAAATTTGTGGGGATGTTGGGAACAATGCCCCCCCCCCCCCCCCCGTTGCGACTGAGTGCGGCAGGGGGCGGATTAAACAGAAAAGAGATAAAAAATCTGGACAATTTCGTAGTGGCTAATGTAGGTGCATTTGTATGGGGCAGTAGTGGCAGGCAAAGGTGCCCATATGGGGAGCAAGAGGGGGGGCATAAGCCACCACCCTTTAAAATTAGAACTTCCGTCCTTTTAGTACTTTTTTCTTTGCAAAAATGTAAAAACATTTTTTCTCCAGCAATTAATGAATAAGTTATTAAAAATGTAAAATTTTAATAACTCTAATCTGCACTGAAAGCGGTTTCTATGGGGAAAATATCCTGCTAAACCCAAGGGGAAAATATATTAGCCCCCTCAAAATTTTGCAAATGGGCGCCCTTGGTGGCAGGTATGTGTGACATTCATGATTTCTCTCGGTGGCCCCTCATGGACATTAACTCTCCTAAATGGCTTATCGTCAAGTTTGAATTGCTTGACATGGTCTTTCAAGATGGCGGTTTAAACAGCAATATCATCATACTGAGTATGCAGTTCCCCTCGAAAATTAGTGGTGGTTGGGGTATGACGGGGTGGGGATTTAAGGAGGGAATTTGTATTGTATTCCTGTACTGAACAATTTTTCACCACATTTCTTGGCTAACTAAGAGGGTGGCGGTTTTTGGGGGGAGCGGTTTAACAAGGTTCAACTGTACTTATGCCAGCTTTGATTTAAAAAATATATACATTTTTCAAAAAGGGCTGGTTTGAAACCAAATTACATTAAATTTACATTATTTTTACAAAACTGAAACAAATATTTTTTCGAAATGGCATACCCCTAAACACACACACAATAGCACTGATTACATATACTAATAATATAATAAAATCCGTACGATGTTATTGCTACTAAGACAGCAAAATTAAATAGTAAAACATAATACTGAAGTTATATCAAAACAGAATCTGACACATCTTATAGTTTTTTTCCTTACATTTTCAATACTGATCAAAAAATGAGGCAGCAACCATCTTTATCTAAAACTGAATGTTTTCCCTCCTTTTTCTTCTTTTCAAAAAATATTTTATTTAATAATTGTTGGATTTATACTGATTTTGGAAATATTTAGAAGTAGCGATTGCAATACCTTGAATTTCGAGCAATTTTGAAATTTTGTGATACTGGTATTTGATGAAGTAAAATAAATGTATTTTTGGTATTAGCTGAAAATAATAAATAGTTTTTACTAAAGAGTTTTCAATTTAACTTATTAGATATTTACTGTTATTTTGAATTCATTTATTTTTCGATGAGATAATACTAAAATCGATTGATGTAAAAAGTTGGCTTAAAAAGCACCAATTAATAAAATATCAATAAATAAAATACATTATTTACCTCCGACCAGCGTGAATTCAGAAAGAGTATTTTCAACTGCAGGAAATTTGTGCACTAAAATGAGTTCCATGGTTAGTGACAATGGATTTCAAAAGTTGTCCCTTCATTTTATATTTGTTAACAATAAATTTTAATAATTAATGCACTTTTTACAAAAGAATTATGAGATATGGAAACAAAACAATATGTTTAAAAACTTTTTTGGGACATTTTGAGTACTAGTATTCTGTTTTAAGAAATAACGAGTACCGGCATTGCTATCACTATTTGAAGTAAGAACAAGCAAAAAGTAATTTAGACAGTTGCTAACACAAGATTATAAATTTTAAAAGTATGCATGAATCTGTCTAGAAAATAAGCTCGGCAGTTAAAGTAATACTGCATTTCGTCTGTAAGTCATCAAACCAACATATTTACAATCAGAAAATCAAAACTTGGAACAAAATTTCATTTTAAAGTTTGTTGCATTCAACAATAAATTAAAATCTAAAGTAATATTAATACAAAAAAAAGTTACATATAATACTGACGTTAAAGAGCAATGAGAGTTATAAAAAAATTTCATTTACACAGAATAAATGCTTCCAATAAAATGTGTTTTGAAATTTGCATACTAAATTTTTTTCAAGAAGCAATTTTATCCACCACTGTGCACACATCCCCCCCCCCTCTTTTATTTGAAATTAGTCAAGTCTCAATATAACGTGAAGCCTTATAACTCGAACATGCCTTTATCTTGAAGTTTTCATTCGGTCCCAAAACAATTAAGTGTTTTCAATACAAAGTTGTCTCTATATCTCAAATATACTCCTTTTAAGTTGAAGTTTTTCTCACAAAAGTTTAGTTTTCATGTTATGCATGAAAACGCCAGCCGAAAAAAGCCACCTCCCCTCCCCTTAGCACATTGCTTTGCTTATCAGCTTGTATGAGGGGGATAATTTATTTACAATAGTGCTCCTTAATACGCAGAGTGTTTCAAGATTACATGAAAAGTTACCGATTGGTCTACTTTTTACCATGGATGACCTAAAATTTCATTTCTGGTTTAATCTTTGAGAGACTCAAATTTTGACAAACTTGAAATAAATGGAATTGTTGTTCATGGAGAGGCTGCTTGTGCAGATTCTGATGAAGCTAATGATAAGGAATCTTTACCACCTCCAAATAATGAGCAAATCTCAGCTTTTGCAAATATGTTACAGCAGTTCCTGGAAAATGCCGAAAATGTGGATAAGGCAAATTGTGTTCAAACTTAAAGAGGCTTTATGATTATTTAATGATGCGATAAAAATATATATATATATATATATGAGCAATCAAAAAATAAAATATACTCAATTTTTTAAACTATCTTAATGAAACATTATTCTCTGTTGGAGGTTTAAGTTTGAGAAGTACCAAAATTGAAAAAAATTGTTGAAGTTCCAGACACTGATCAAGGACGGATGCAGAAAATTTTCAAGGGAGGGATGATTGATTTTTATTACTTAATTTTTACTATGCATACTGATTTTAAAATATTGATAACAAAGGTTTTGGACTTGAATTCTGAAACAGTTCCGAGACAGGATCATATACCAAAACCCCCCTTCTCCCAGTAACAATGAAACTCGTTGAATTTCGCGTTTTTTGAACTTTATTTTTGAAAAATTAGCTGTGGAGAGTCCCTCAAGGGAGGTTTCAATCACCCCCATCGCCCCTGCTTTGTATCCGTCCCTGACACTGATCCAAAAATCTTTAACAGTTGAGAAGAAAAATTGCTACAAATAATTTAAAGATTTGAATTGAAAGACATTGCAAATGATCATGCAAAATTCTTCTTTGAGAAAATAAGAATTTCCTAATTCTGTCAGTCACTTGGCATTCTGTTTTCAGGTTTTTGAAGTAAAAAACTATTTTAAACAAAAAAAAACTAAAAATTAAATTTAGAAGAGAAAAAAAAAGGAGGAAAAGCATACACAAAATTCTTCAGAACAAAAATCTGAAAAACTCACACCTGTCACTATTAACTGATTCATGCCATCTTAGATTTTAATGAAAACATTGGCAATTGTTACTTATATTATTAAAAGACCAAATCCAGTATTTTTTGTGCATCATTGCATCAGTTGTTCAGTTTTAATGGCCACCAAAATTTAATGGCATCAAAAACTGAGTGTATTTTTAAGACACAGAAACTGCAGTCAGCCACAACTCAACAACTTGTCACCAAATATTTTTACTTTTACAGTGTAAGTTTTTTATTTGTCGAGCTTAGCAATTACATAAAGAATGAGAAGTGTGCACAGAGTCGCTGCTGCAAGATCCGTGAAGTTAAAGGTAATTAAAAGAGGCACTTTTTGACCCAATATCAGCTTACCTTGTTGCCATGACAAAAGTAGTGTTGCGTGCCATTCAATTTCAATTTTGGCACACAGAGTTGTAGCTTAACCAAGCAACAACTAGTGTTGTTTTAGGGAAAGTTTGATATGGAACGACCACTCTCTCAGAGTCTTGCTCTTAATTGTCATGTTTGAAAAGTTGGCTTTACATGGAAAATTTTCCAAAGAGTTGAAGGATCAGATTCAATGTCTCTTATAATACGAGTAAGTCTGAAAAAAATATTGTTTGACTGAACATCCCCCATTTTATACAGTAAGTTCTGTTTTGAGCTGAAAAAATATGGCAACTTCTTATTCTTCACATAGTCAGCAAGTTTTTTCAGGGCCTAGGGGGGAAAAAAGGTCTTTTTGTAATTTACTAAAATATTTTATACGACACTTATACATTCAAAGCAATATTGTTTCCAAACACTATCATAGGTAAACTTAAGTTACTTAAGAACATGATTTTGAATTTAACAATTAGCAATTTATGTGAATACTTGTGGTGCAGCAAAAAAAAAAGAGATATTGCACGACTATTTAATTTGTTAGAAAAGTTACACTTAAGTTAAGGAATAAAATCTTTAATGGTGTGATGTTGTTATTGTGTTTTTGTGCCAGATATACAGTTGAACTTCAATTTCTGAACTGCAACTATCTGAATCACTTTCAGAATTTCAGAAAAAAATAAGTTAATTTTTTTTTAAATATTAGACTACCAGTCTAGTGTAGGCGCAGCAAAAATATTATTAGAATGATGAAAGTAAGATAATTTTTTAAAAAGTTAGACTACGTATCCAGTGAAGCTGCAGTACGAACATTATTGGGATGATGAGTCATAGTGCAGTTATGTTCTTAGTTTCTAATGTACAGCACATTTAAGTACGCTTAGCAAGTAAAAATGTTGACTTTTCTCTCAATTAATTAAAAGCTCTTTTTCTCTAAAAATGTTTTTTTTCTCCCATTGTCAACATACATAGTGACTAATTAAAATTCAATTATTGAAATAGGGTCTGGTCCCAAATGAAAAATTGGAGTTCCACTGAATTGCCATTTCAATTAATATTTTTAGTCATTCTATTAAATTACCAACATATGCATTCCAAAAAAAATTATTATCGCAAAAACTAAAAATTTATTAATTATATTAATTTATGGTTAAATTTATAAAATTTTTCAAACAACATATTTTTACCTTTTTTACAGTTAATATGTCAAGAAAATTTTTATCCCATGAAAACAATAAACAAGAAAAGCACGACAATGTTGCATTAAAATGTTGTACAACAACTTTAAAAGAAACACAAATACCATGCAAAACATTGCAGAAATGCATTTCAGAGTTTGCATTGTAAATGGAACCCTTTTATAATACAATCAAGATGCAAACTTAAAGAGAGCAGGAATGTAAACAGCAATTTTTCTTCCTCTTTTTTTATGTGTCCTCGTACCCCTTTAAATTTTCCAGCCAAATTTGAGTTCAACTTTTTCCTGGCATTATTTCCATTATTTCAATTTTTAAATAGATTTTTTTATGTTTTCTTCAGTTAGGCATGAAGAGTCAATCATTACTTTAGCTTTTAGTTTCTACAAAAGTGAAGTTCAACAATAATAATACTAAGTAAAGAAAAAAAAAATTTATTTTACAGAAACAATTTACCACTATATCTTCTCCTACGTATTGCTAAAGATACATATTGCTATTGAAGAATATTTCTCATTACAGGGGATCAGCTGACCTTTTGACCCTCCCCTGAATCCGCCCTAGGTGCCCGAGCTACAGGGCGAGTGGCTTTAATGTGTGATAAATATATTTAATGCTAAAAATATATTTCAACTAATCAGAGGCATGTGCTGAGAGTACTGTCATATCTCACATTCACTAGTAACGCAAATGGAAATAACAAGAAGCTAAAAATATGTCTCAACTTTTAGTTTATATATTTAGCATCATAGATATTTAGTTCAAAAATATACAGAAGGGGTGAAATAATAAAATCTTTCACCTTAACCCCCTTTTCTTTTAGGAGTCTCACTGATACAATATCTTTCAGGGCAAACAACCAGAGATATAGGTAAAAAATGACAAATGTGATCCACTGACGGGCATGGGCATAGCCAGAGGAAAGAGCAGGGGTAAATAGAGACTACCACAGCAGGGGAGGGGTTGCTGAAGAATCCTCCCCCCCCCCATCTGCCCCCTAACAAACTTAAAATTTGTTAACGAATAATTTCTGAAACTGCTTGGGTGTCAATAAAAAGCACCAAATCAGTCAGGAATAAAGCACTTAATAGGCATAAACGTTAAATTAATTTCTTAAGTAATGAAAAGAAGTGGTTTTGAAATATTTACTTTTAAAAATAATTAATAAATTGGAAAAATGCAGAAGTTGTTTACATTTTATTCACAAAGTGTTTGAACACAATATTATTGTTGACGGTTTAGGGATGGGGTCATTACTCCCATTTTTCAGTTCCAACCTAAGTTACAAAAAAGTTCTGTTCATACCAGAGTTCGTCCTAAGCATTTTTTAAGGAAAGTCTGCCCTTCTGAAAGCTAAATGCCCTGCTGTCCCTTTTTTCTAAATGTTACATTTTTTTGTAAGTTTTCTTATCATAATAAAAGATGGTAGGTTTCACTCAAACATTTTTAGGAGAGCGCTGTATCCTGTCTCCTTTCAGGGAACCTTTGATGCACCTGTCCTCTTAAAGCCCTTTTAATGGAAAGAGTGCCCTTTTATCAGGAAATGGTCTGCTCTTTTTTATATCAAGGGCAGGGGCGGCAAATAGGGGGAGCAAGAGGGGGCGGTTGCACCCCCAAATATTTTGCACAGAATATTAAGAAGTCAGGAAATTCAATTTACATAATGCGCGAATCAGTGATCATCATATGCAATAAGAAATTAAAAAAAAAAAAAAGAATCTGCAGATGATCTTTAGTAAAAGTTGATGAAACATGAGACTTGTCCAGACACGAGCAACTGTTTTTCGCTATTTGGATAATAACTTAGAAATTCATGAATCATTTTCAGAACTTCCAGAATAAAAAACAGATGGAGAATAAGGTTGTTTCAACTAAAGAAGAAATTTCCTCATATGGGTTAAACGCCTCATACTTGTAAGTCTAGTGTTAAGATGATGCTTCTGCTTCTAATGTGAAAGGACAGTGCAGAGGTGTGACTGGCCCGATTTTTACGAGAAGTTCCTTGGTATTTTAAATGTATGTTCAATTAGTGAGTGAACATTGATTCCTTCGGTTAAGAGGCATATTTGAGCAATTCAATACATTGCATACTTTCATAGAAACTTCTTACAAAAGACACGCTATTTTTGAAAAGAAAAATCTTGTATCAACAAATACTTTTGCAGGATGCTCTTTAACTGAGAGGTACAAAATGGTCTTCAAAAGTTAAAGCTGGAACTCTTGATTGAGCTCCTATTAAGAGCTTGTTAATTTGGAATTATTGGACGCATTAAAAAAAATATTTAAAAAAGTGACAAAAATCCACATGATGATGCAAAGTCATATGATTGGCTCAATATTTTGTATCAAATAATAGATTCATTCAGTTTCTTATGAAATTAAAACAAGATTTAGTGATAAATCTAAGTTCAATATTATATGTGCAGGTTATTGAACAAGATAAATAAAATATTTCAATTACACGTAAAAGTTGTTGAAAGAAGCAAAAAGAATTGTTTTGTGAAGAGCCAGTGCACTTCAATGATGAAAAATTAAGACTAGAGCACCAATGTTAAACTTGCGTGGGTTTTTTTAAAGAGAAAAATTTTTAAGATGCATTTTTTAACATAACTTTGTAGCTTCAATTATTTTTCACCGATTCCAATCAACTCAGATAACTGTGAAAGATTATTTTCGTGTCTCAGAAGATTGGAGTTTTTTTTATTGGTACATGATGGGACAAGCAAAACTTTCATCTTCAGCTATACTGCCAAGAGCATGCCACTGGATATTGACGGAATATACTACCAAGATTTCCTTTTCTTCTGGATTCCAAAAATCGTACATTAAAAATTTACTTTAGAAACGGTAGTATCAAGATCTTTTCTGTTACAGTTTGCTATAAAATAAATTAAAAGTGTGGAAATTAAAATTTGAATTTCTTGAATGACCTTACTGAAAAAAATGTACTCTTATATTATTCCATATTGAGAAAATTCATGTTTAAAGAACTCGATCCCCCAAATGAAATGTTGAAATGCCGCCCCTGATCAAGGGGAACACTAGATTCTTTTTCTCCACTTTAAAGGAAACTTCACCACAATCTTCTAGAACTGCAATCAAGGAAAGCATAGACCTTAGACATATTTAAATAAACTACTCATATTAAATTGCTGTTGTAAGCTAAGAGAGTCTGAGCTCATAGTTTATCTGCACAGAGGTAAATGATCAAAGTACTTTGCCATTCTTCACCATGTGACTTGTTTCACAAGAAGGTAGAGTACAATAATTCAAGTGCACCTGAAATTGAGTGTATAGGAGCACTTCATTCCAGCACCCTTTTGAAGTATCTCGACAGCTAGTACTTCCTCTAACATGTGTAAAGAGCGAAACTTTAAAATTCTCCTTAGAAACTAGAACTTTCGATTTAAATTCTAGAAAATATCAAGGTGCCTCAGGTCCCTGTGAGTTTTTAACCAACTTCAAAAAGGAGGTGGTTATCAGTTCATATTGTATGTATGTTTTTTTTTTTTTTTTTTTTTTTTTTTTTGTCCACTCACAGCGTCTCACCTAGTGAACCGATTTTGATGATTCTTCTTTTAATGGATAGGGGATGACTCAACTTAGGTCCCATTACTTTGTTTGACCATATTTGTTCTTTTAAAAAAGTTATGGTCAAAAAACAGTAAATTTCATGCAATTTCCCAATTAAATGATTAAATATAAAGCCCATTGTTTCAAAAATTTGTTGCCCTACAACAATAATAACAGTAATTGTGATAATTTTGAATGAAGGCTTCTTTGAAGCAAGCATCAAGTTTCTTCAGTGTCATTGCTCTATAGTGGGGGTAAACCTAATGTGGAAGCGAGGTTTATGCAGTGATTAGGATCTGCTTAGCCTTCACGATGCTACTAGGTTAGGTTTGCTTCAACTATAGTAGTATTTTTATCGTTATCATGTATGCCAATAACAGATGATCTGGGCTAAGTAAGGAGATACAGGATTGCATAAAAAGCAACTATGCTGTGAAATGTAAATTAGTTAGGGAAAATGTAATATTTAAATGGTTCTAATTAAATTAACACACAAATGAATTCCAGGGAGAAAAAAAATATAAATTTTTAGTGTCAATCGCTTAAAGTTTAAGGCGTGTTTTTTTTTTTTTTTTAGTATGGAGCATTTTTATGAAAACAATGAAGTAAAGTTTCGTTATGGTAACTTTTGAAAAAAAAAATAGAACCGACTTCAAAATTGCTCTAAAAAGTGAAAAATAATTTTATTCTTTAAACACCATCGATAATACTTTTAAACATAATTTTTGAAGTTGGCGCAAAAACGGTCGATAAAATCATTCACAGCCATTACTCAACTACAACTATAAATTTAATCAGGCCCAGTTTCTTCACTACCACATGCATTACGCAGGGATGACAGCATATTTGAGTGATGATATAAAGGTTTCGTTCCTTACTTTCGATGATATTTTGATAAAAATATGAACAAAGCATGGTTACAATGGATTTTACTTTTTGTTTTTGCTCCAACTTCAAAAATTATGTTTAAAAGTATTATCGATGGTGTTTAAAGAATAAAATTATTTTTCACTTTTTAGAGCAATTTTGAAGTCGGTTCTATTTTTTTTCTTTCAAAATTTTTTTATTGCTATGCTTTTGATAAGAAATTTTGCTTAGTTTAATTTTCAGTAAACTAAATTTGTGACACTCCCAATTAACTAGGATTATATATCTCTACATAGTATAAAATGAAGTCTCCAAAAAGCGTCTGTGTGTTTGAACTCGCAAAACTCCAGAACTGCCCGGCCGATTACGCTGAAATTTTTCATCTGTTCCTTTAAGTCCTGAAAAGGTTTGCAGACCAGTTCGAATATAATTCGATGAATAGTTCTTTTTTTATTCCAATTTACGTCCAATTTTCAAATAAATTCTCAAATATGGGGGTGAAAAATTACTTGCACATATTAATATTACATATGGTTAGAAAGGGTAGAATTTTCTGCATTCTACGCAATTTGTTTCAATGCTCTAACTTTATTACGGAGGGAGTTATTTGCGTTTTTAACTCGAACTTTTTTAGGCTTAGCTGAAATTTAGGCACTACTTTCTTCATTAAATAAATCAATAAAAAGTGAAGGAATTGTCCCACAGCTTTTTTTTTTTTTTTTTTTTTGACGCCATTGAAAAAAGCGACCTTTTTTACTCCAGATCCAACTCGACCTATAATTGAAAAAATAAGCTTTTATCTCGAAAGGAAAAAAAATTATAAGCCTTTTTAAATCAAGTTTAAGGAATCTCGATTCCATTCAAATTGTGAACCATTTTCTTTCGCATTTTAATTCCTTAAACTTATTTTATTTTGTGTTCCCATGGTTACACATTTTAAATCCATCTTTCTAGATTTCATTTCTTAAAAGTATTTTAATATCTGTCGACATTGCTTGGAAGGGAAATCATGATGGTTTTTTTTTTATTTTTTTACGCCTGATTGTTGAATATACGTCACTTGACACAACATTTATTTTCAAGGTGGACCGGGCACAGCTGGGCAATGCAGCTAGTACTTTATATAACTGTAAATATATAGTTTTAAAAACTTACTTCAATGAATCTCTCTCCCATTTTATCTTCTCTCCAATATTCCTGGTTGGGATTAGACAAAACCATCCACATTACAACAGTTTTCAGATAATATGATGCTAGAATTTTCCAGTTTTCCTTATCTCTCAATAACTAAATAAAGAAAAAAAAATTACATTGTAATAAGACATACATTTATATAAATATATAGTGTATTTTCTTGCATATTATCCACAGTGGTGTATAATCCCTAGGTCCTAAAATTGGCCTATTGGCTAAGGGAAAAAAAATCTTTGTATAATCCAAATGATATGTCAAAAAAAAAACCTAAGTTGTTTTGATTTTACATGCAACTTTAGCAATTAAGTTAGAAACATGAGGAATTAATAATTATTAAGGTGCAATCAAAATTAATCTTTAAAAGAATGATTTCTTCTTGAAATCCTAATAATATAGTACGCTTTTTTTTTAAGGCACTGAGTCAAGACAAAGGAACAAACTGTCTAGTCCAGCGGTGCTCAACTTTTTCCTACCTGCAACACCTCACATTAAAAGGATTCTCGCAGGCTGGAACACAACTAAAAGTTTTGAAATATTTTTTTAAAAAATTTAAGTAATATACAAAATTATAAAAAATGAAATTAAATTACAAGTCAATAATTGCTGTTATGATTACTGCACTTCTTTTATTAAATGCATCTCTTTTTCAGAAACTTATTTCTAAACATTTGGTTCCAAATTTGTAACATTGTCATTGTGCTTTATTATTTGTAAAATTAAACTGCATAACAGGCTACACGGATCAGCTTCGCGAGACGGATGTAACCCAAGGGGCATGTGTTGGGCACCACTGGTCTTGTATAGTGCAAATGGAGACTACATTTTGTTTTATGCAGAGAAATCCTGAATCATGTAAGAGGAAAATTCAAGCTATGTAAAATAAACAACTGACAGGCAACATAACAGGGAGACATTGGTGAATCCTGTAAATTGAGGTTCAATACATTAGAGTTGAGAAAAAAAAGGAAAGATAATCCACGGCAGCGTATAATACACACCTCATTATTTTTACACTTCTTAACAGATAATTCAGATAATACACAGGAAATATGGTACATATCCGTAAATTGATCCAAAAAAAAGTTTACAAGCAGAAGCATTTGAAAGGTAAACATTGCGGAGCAAATATTTCCACCCAGGATGGTTGACAGATGGCGCTGGTTGTCCTACAGTGGTTCGATGAGTAAGTAGCGTCAGTACGCAGAGACGTAAGAGCGACAGTAATGGCAAGACGCCTAGAAAAATGGTCTTGCAAAGAGGTGCAAGCAGTAATTCGGTTCATATGGGCCAAGAATGTGGTCGCGTCCGAAATTCACAGATAAATCGTTGAGGTATACGGGGACAAAGCAATGAGTAGACAACAGGTAGCGTATTGGTGTCGTTCTTATCAAGTGGGCAGGGAACAAGTGGAAAACTGCAATATGGAAGGTTCAAGTGGAAGCTCTGGAATCACCCCCAATACAGCCCCGACTTGGCTCCCAGTGACTATGTTCTTTTTCCAGACTTGAAGTGAAACTTATCCGGAACACGGTTCACCATTGACAATGCAGTGAAAGCAGCTGCTGAGAAATCGCTCAAGGAGCAGCGCCCTGATTACTACCAAGCTGGAATAAACAAGTTGGTCGAACGTTCTGACAAATGCCTAAACAGGTTTGGCGATTATGTGGAAAAGTGAAGGCCAGATGTGTCTCCTGATTCTCATTTGTATCTTGTTTATATTGTTAATAAATGAACTTTCATTTGCCTTGTAAACTTTTTTTTGGATCCCCCTCATATATACTATCTGTACCCACATGACTTTTGCTCATGCTATCAAGTTAAAAAAGAGAAGAAGGAATATAAATTTCCCTTCACACTCCGAAATAAAATGAAAGATTCTACTTCGTTTGTTAAAATGTGCACACATAATTTTACCTAAGCTCCAAGCATATTCCATGAAGTAATAAAATTCTGATATAAGGACGACAACTGTCCGTCAAAACTCCCTCTTCAAAAGAAAAAACATCAAATTTAAATACACTTAAAATTATTCAAAACCACCGTAGTTAAGAGTTAAAAGTTAAGTCATAAGATAATAAGTTGTAACTGTCCAATTCGAGCAAAACTGCCAATACGCAAAGAAATGAAAAAAAAAATAGACAGACAACACAGATTTATTATCTAAAAATACTAATAATAAAACAAAAAATCCTTAAAAACAATACACACACACAAAAAAAAAACACTACCTTTATGCATGCAAAAAAAAAACAAATGATAATATTCAATTTGAGCTTTTGAATTTAACTGGGCACACAAGCAACGGTTCCCGTAGCTTGCTATCTACCTATCATAAACAGAATAGATTTTGCAAACCTCAGTCATTTAGCAATGTGACCACAATAAGCTATCTTGATTGATGAATCAGAATCAAGTGAAAATCTCCCAACCAGAAGCATAAACAATTTTATTGAAATACTTGGTGCAATAAGAGCAAAATCTGTGCTTCCCCTAAAAAGCAAAGAATTTAGTAATTGAAAAACAGTCGGACCTCCATATGTCAAAGTAGCAAATTGCCCGAAAAAAATTTGAAATGTAGAAATTTCGAAAAATAGAAATGAATTTAGTTTATCATAAAAATCTCCTAAAACATTAAAATTAAAGCTAATTTTTGCCAACCATAATCAGTGATGTTCCCATCAAATTTTCTGAGGGTATACTCTAAGGTGGTCCGGGCCCCCCCCCCCCCCCTATTTCTTTTAGACTTACTAATAGTATCACGCTGTAAAAGTTTTTAACTTCTTACTCAAATTTTAAGAGGGTGTTCAATGACCCCTTAATTTAACATCAACTGTAGCATAGAAAATGTCACAAATTTAGAAACATTTAATTTCCCCCAGCTGTTTTTTTGTAAATAATTATTTTAATGCAATGTATATGCATATTAGTAGTGTATATTCTAATATGTAGCATTGTTTTATCATAACATAATTTTTTCCCCTAACCTTCAATTTTCATGAGACAAACAGTCTGAAAGTAGAAAAAAAATCTATGAATGTCTCGAAAAACATTTCGATATATAGATTTTGTCGATATATAGAAACAATTTTTATATGTAATGGACATGGAAATTTGCTGGTACTTTGGTATATAGAAAATTTCTATATGTGGAAGTTCGATATACGGAGGTTCGACTGTATGTGTTACAGTTACAACAAATGAAAATCACCTCGCAACCCCCCCCCCCAGAAGAAAAAATATTGTTATTAAAGCAAACATCCCAGTTGAATACCAATCAGCTGAAACCACACATACATTCCTTTTTTTTTTTTTTTTTTTGAAGAATCATTGCTTTTATGAAAAAACGCATTTTCACTGAACCTCTAATTTCAGTGAAGACCAATTCCATGAAAATGGCAACTTTTACCGAAATATTTTTTGTTTCACTAATTTTATTTTAATGATTTTATAAACTATTTAACTCAGTATAATTTATTCAGTAGTGGAAGGGGCTTCAACAGCTCTGTGGTAGAAACTTGCTTCATATGCCAAAGGTTGTGGGTTTGATTTCCAGTGATGCCGTAGGTGATGTTTCCTCTTTGTGCTTTAACACTTTCTTGCGTTGTCCTACGGGTGAATAAATATCTTTAGTCCAATGTCTCGAGTAGGGTTGGGTCATGCATCGCCAAAAACTGATGTGCATTCTACATTGTTAAACCGGTTTAGAATTTTTTTTCAAACTGATGCATCGATACTGCTCTGATGTACAGGGTTGCTGCTGTTTTAATCTCTAATTTTTTCACATTAATGTTAATTCGCAGTGTGTCAATCCAATCTGGTTTTACAATGAAGGTGCGAAGAGTTAGAACTTCATTTCTCATAAAACATGTAAGAATTGCACATGTGTCCTTAGTTATAGACAAAAGATGTGTTGATGAACATATGTATGGTGTGTAAGTTTATTATATAGTCACTTGCCAGAGAAAAAACAAAAATTTAGAGAGCAAAATAGAAAAAAAGATGCAACATATATTTTGGTGTTACAAGAAGTTGCGTTCCTAGCAAAGATGTCACAAGGATTGGTAATTCGTATTGTCACCAACCCCTCCCACCCCCCCCCCCCAAAAAAAAATATAATTTTTTTAAGTAAATATGAAATTTAAATAATTTTCAGAAACAAATCAGTTCTATTTTTGCGGCATAGCAAAAGTTTGGAAGACAAATATAAGCTGCAAATGCATTTTATGCAAACTTTATGATATATGTAACCTAACCTTCTCCCCAGAGGCGTAGCGTCGGGGCGGCACGAGGGGGCGCGTGCCCCCAACTTGCTTGACTTAATCTTTTGTCCCAGAATTATAAAAAAAATTCAAACAAAAATCAAAAAGAGAATCTGTTCTTTCCAATTTGTATGTTCTTAAAAATGCATTCTAGACAATCTTTGTTAATGTTAGGGCGAAAAAGCGGCCCGGGGCATTTTCCCTGGCCATTTTTCGAAATTGAAGCTTGAAAAACACAATCTTATATTTTCCCCTAATTACGTTTAGAAGGTTGGGGCTTTGGGGTTCTTTTTCAAAAAATTTTCAAAACTGTTGTTCTAAAAACGCAATTTTAAACAATATTCAAAGAGGTTAAGGAGAAGAGAAATTCGGGCACCTTCTCTCGGAAATTTTTCTAAAATGAACAATTTAAAAAAAAACAATTGTGTGCCATCTTTGATATTGTTATGAGGACAGGAAATTTTTTGAAATTGGAGCTCCAAAAATAATTTTACTTAATTTACTTTTTGTCAACCTTTAATGATATTAGGGGTGAGTTTTCGCGAGCTTTACCCCAGTAATTATTCGAAAGAGAAGGCCTTAAAAAAATTAACTTTTTTAAATTATATTGGCGAGGGAGGAGTTAGGGGGGGGGACTAGTTGACTCATGCAAAGCATTCATGCTCAAAAGAAGAATTTTCTGATTTCAATGCAACCTTGTGATGCTATAGACCAAAGCAATGCGTAGTAAAGCAGCAAAATAAATTGAAATTTATGCTTCTGCAAAGTTAAACTGAGATGCCCCCTGTTAAAACCAATGATTTGTTTCCTGATTTTAGCAACAGCAAATATACAGCTTAGAATTCTGCTATGAGTATAATTTTGCATATTGATGGAAACTTGGATAAAAATTCTGCCAAAGAAAAAAATCATTTAAACGGTATTTTTCAGCCCAGATTTGAACCCCTGCACCCTTTCCCTCACATGATGTTTTATTCAACGGAGTCAATGTGTCTTCGCTTTTGGCTGCTATTCATTGAAGTAATGAGTGATTAGAAAAAAAAAGAAAAAAAAAACGTTTTTTTTACAAAATACGGTTTTTAGACAGTGGATATATTTTTCGAAATTAGCAGATACAATAAGTTTTAAAATGATGGGGTAAATCACGGAATTCGATAAATGAATAAATTAAATCTTGTGTAACAACAGAAAAACAGCTAGAGAAGTAATATATAAGATGTTCAATGATGTTATCAGAGTGTTCAGAGACTCTTCCCGGAAATATTATCAGAATTTAAGCCCTAATGCGAAATTTTAGAGTCTTTGGTGATATTAGATGTAAGAAAAGTTTGAGGACCTTCAAAATTTTCCCAAAGTCCTAAAAACGGAATTTTAGGCAATCTTTAATAATGGGGCAAGCTGTTTTTCGAGGGTTTGTGCTAGGGCGCACTACTAGAAGTTTTTGAAATCAAAGTCCTTAAGCGACTGTAGGCCATCTTTAATGGGGATAAGACAAAAGATGGGGTTTGGAGACTTTTTCAACATCAAAGTTTCAAAATCATTCTTCTGTAGGCTAAGTTTGTGATTAAATTATTGATAAAAATGTTCTGAAAAACTCTCTACTAGTTTTTCTTTTACAAAATTATTTGAGTGCTTCGGTTTTTCCACACTGAAATTTTCAATTTCCATCCTTATATTTTTATTTGTTTGAAATACAATTGTTTAATGCGACTCCCGTCACAAAACAAAACAAAAAAAAATCAACATTTTGAACTTATATGCGCTCAGACTTATGTTAGTTTTTTACTTTATTTTGTTTTAAATTTCATATCTTCTGAACATCGCTATGAAAATTTTGTTCAATTTTGCCTTTTATATTTAAATACTTAGAACTAGTGGTGTGACTTGTCATGACATTTTTAAAATCTCGTCTTATTCTGTTTCAACTTTTACTCTCTTTAAAACTAAAGGTGGGCAATGTCGTTCTTTTTAGTGATTCATTAATCAGAAGTTCGTTCATTCTTTTCATCCGTTCATTTAACTCGTTCATTTGAACGACTTCATTTGTTTAAAAAAGGAGTTGCAGAAGATCTCTCTGCACGACATACTCATGTGCATTTGAAATGTTTCATTAGATCAGTAATATTCTTTGAAGGAAAAATGACTAAAATCATCTAAAAGTAAGAAAATATGCCTATGAAAAATGAATAAAAACCTGATTTAGGTTTAGATGTCTAAAGCAATTATAGGTTCGTAAGATATTTCTCAGTTGCTGAATGCTAAGATATGTTTTCCATTCTAAACATTGTAGGTTCCATTTCAGCATGTCACAAAATTAAGTTGTTAAACTTTACTACTAAATAAAAAAATAAATAAACTGTTTGTGATGTCAGAAAATTTGCAAAATTGAACTTACGTGAAATAGTACACTAATTCTAAATAGAATTATATCTCTAAGCGTATTATGGTCACATGTAAAAATAAAATAAAAAATAATTTTGAATGTGTACTTTCGATTACATTTTTAAAAATATAAATCACAAAATAAAATAAAAGAGAACTGAATGAATAGTAAAAAAACAGGCTGTAACATAAAACACGAGAATAAAGAAATGTTTATTAAAACTATGTACAGTCAAGTGCTCATACTTGGGACAGTACCCTAACTTGGGACATTTTGCTGAACTTAGTTTTGAGGGCTGATACGCCTGTTCGTATTTTACCAGTAAGAAATAAATGGTGTTTCAGAATCTATGAATATCTTATGTGGCTATATGAGTTCAACTTTGATGTATCAGCTTTATGGGTTATTTTTATAATTTTCAAAACTTCGAAAAAATATGCGATTTTTAAGTATGGAAATAACTTTGTTACCTATGCTAACTGAGCAGCATTAGTTTAAATTTGTTTCCCAATTCATCTCGCCTTGGTACCTGTGTTTTATTTGGGCAAATTCATTTCCATCCAACTAATTCTGTTGAACTTATTTATTCATAAATTTGAGAAATTGCAAATACACTCCAAACTTGGGACACTGTTCCAAGTTAGGATACTATGGCATAAAAAGCTTCTATAAGGAATATTGATGATATAAAGTATAATTGTAATTAAAAAAAGTATAGATGCAAAATTTTATGAATTGAGGGCTATTTGTGATGGCAGTAAATGTGTCATACCATAACAGGACATAACATTTGTCATCGTTAAAAAAAATCTGAATCTATAGATGAGCAAAAGACGTTTTTCCAAATAACATATATTAGTTCTACTAATGAAAATAAGTCTCAAAAGTATAGATGAGACTAATTTATTTGCAGTGAATTTCACGTTTTATGAAGGAATGAAAATGAATGTGAAAAGCTGTGAAATAAGGAACATGGTGAGCTAAAAATAAGCTGTGTTAATAATTATTTGGGCTCACCAATTGCTTTTATGCTTCCATTTATAGAGGGAAAGCAGAAATATTACATTCAAAAGAATTAAAAAGGCTGGAGAGATGTTTAATGTCTTCAGGGGCAAGTGTGCATTCTGAAAGCATTGAAAGTTTACAAGATTATATTATTTCTATCTAATGATATATTTTTCTTTATAAGGTTGTAAAATAAACTTCTTTAAAATGATAGTTGATGTCCCAAACTATTATCTATTGCTGAATACATGAAAGAAAGATCAAAATAATAATTGTCCCAAGTTAGGGTGGGGGTTCCCTAACTTAGGACAACGAAAATTTTATTGTTTTATATTTAAAAGGACACATCTGCACACCTATGACTTGTCGTCAGGCAAAGTACTAAGGCACATCCTAAACATAGAATGCTTTGTTTGAATGGAAAACATATGATTAATATGTTACTAAAAGCAAAAGTTCAAAATTGTCCCAAGTATGGGCACTGGACTGTACATTAAATATACTTAAACTTAACAAAAATATTGTTTTATAAAACGTGTGATTTTTAAATAAAAACTGGCGTAAGTTGTCGAAACTGGCCTCCCCCCTCCTCCAAAAAAACAAACATCTGTCAACCATAACATCTACCCAAAAGAAAGAGGTGTGTTCCTTCAAATATTTTTTCTCCAGCTACAGCACTATATACATACATATAGTATGACAAATAGCGAAAAAATAACAAATATATTGATAACTCAGTCGGACTACCGGATAATTAAATTTTAAAAAAAAAGAGACTCGCCTAAATATTAAGGAGCTTCAAAATTATTATTTCACAGTATCAATGAGAACAGAAAAAATAACCACAACACTTTTTTAAATGGTAGAAACACTAGACAGTATTAATCCTTATTGAAAATCTCTGGATATTGAATGTAAGAAAAGCGACTTGGGAATCGCCAAGTTAAAAATAAAGCAAAATCAAAATAGATGGTAATTGATAGTAGGTATTTTATAGAAGACAAAAGAATCATCAGAAAAGTGATGAAAGGTATCTTTAGAAATAATTTTGGCGACAGAAAGCGTGAGAAGGATTTTAGCACACTGTAAAAACTATGTAACTGTAAAAACATTCCTCGAAAATAAAGGGCAGCTGTTGTGCCCAATTTCTGCCAGTGATATATTTTGGAAAAGCCAGGAATGATTTCCAATAAAATTCAGTAACCTTCCTGAAATCATCCTGGAAACCTGAAAAATTCAAAAATCTTCCCTTTTAAAGCCAGTTGTGTCTCTGGAACTTGAGAGTTAACTCAGATAAGTATAATATAATAGCTTGGCGCCTTCCTGATTTATCAATAGAGTACCAAAACCAGTACTGGAAGCAGGGCCAAAGCTAAGACAGAATTGCAAGCAAACATTAAGCAATTTACTCTCCTGCAATTCTTGTAAAGCTACATAGTCCATGAACTTATTCGCTCCCTTTGGGAGCTTAATCAGTCTGGAGGGCCCATAATTGAACTGTAGCCTACACACTTTGTGAATACGCTCAGTAAATCTTCAAACTGGGAGCTAAAACTATTTTTCAGAACAGTGAGAAGACTGCATTTGTGCAACTTGTAGCAATTCAGGAAACTTTTTGACAAAAACACTTGATTTTTCCAAGAAGTGGATAAAAACCATCTAAATCCCAAAACGTTACACGGAAATAATCAGTAACGTTTTGGAACTTTTTTACAGTGCAGGTGCGAGGACAGAAAGTGGAAATTCCAGACATTTTGTCAGTAACACAAACAAGAAAACATTTCTAGTGGATACATTGGAAAATTGCAAATGAATAACAAGGCATAAAGAAAAATTATGAATGAAGCAGAAAATAAAAAAGTTCAACACGAATTTATTGTAATGCAATGAGAAAAATAAAATTTGGGAATGATTAAGAGTTAAAAAAATTGAAGATGAATGTAGTTCAAAAATACAAAGCGATTTTATCACACAAGTGCATCAATTCAGTGCTCTCAACTGCTCACCGTTCAAAATCGTCGTTCATTTTTTAGGTGAACGAATGGATTCGTTCATTTTAAGGATTGGTTCTTTTTGATCCGTTCGTTCATGAACGACAGACACATCCTTATTTAAGAAGTATTTTGGTGGCACATATATTTTTCTCTACTTATACATAACCCCGATTTTCAAAATCAAATTTTTACAAAAAAAAGAAAAAGAAATAAAAGATAGAAATTTGAAAAATACCGGCAGCCCCTATGAAGTTTTGTTTATTTTCCTATTCATTTATATTTGACTGAATCTTGTAATAGGTTTGTACTATATACTGAATATTTTCTTTGCGTTAAAAAATATTCGAAACAATCGTTTGAGCATCCCTCAATTAGGTAAATCATAAAGCAGAACCTTGGATGTTCCTAAATAATATTCAAATATTGCATTTGCTTTCAAAATTTTGCCGAAAACCCTTTTTAACACTTTTATTCTATTCGTTCACTTATTATATCTATTCATTCTTAAGATAGTAAAGGTTTCCTTTCTGCTGTTTTTTTTTCTCATCACTAAAAAACATTGTGGCCCCATTTCTAAAAAAATGGGGGGGGGGGGGCTAAAACCTTATTGGTGATATCTCTGGTGCCCCCCCCCCCCACTTTTGGTCACATTATGCTGCTGCCTCTCCCTGCAATATTGGGCACTTTATTTGGCCACTAATTACAATTAAAACACATTAAATATTTCTGTCACTCCGCCAGTCATTCCATCACAACACATAAACTTGAATTAACCTGCACAATGCATGAAAAGTTATTCAGACTAAGCTTCTTATTGCTACTTCTCTATCTTGAAAGCATTCATCAGTTAAAAGATTGAACTAAGACACAATTCACAGGAAGTTTGTTTCGTAGTAACAAGTTTAAAAACATGGGTTACAGAAACATTGTTTCTTCACAAAATAAAAAAATAGCAGAAACATTGAGAAAAAAAATATTTAAAACATTAAGTGTTTAAAAAATAAATTTATTCATTTAAAAATTGAAGAACCCTAAAAGTCTTTTACAAGAACATATTTGTCATAATAAGCAACAAAACAACACTACTCTAATCACTTCTAAACCATCATACAAAAAAAGAAAAAAGTAACAGGCGAATAATGCAAGACAGTGGCAGCTCGTCCCTTAAAAAACTGAGGGGGCCAGATCATGGGTGCACACGAGGGTGGTCACAAGGTACATGGGGAAAAACTTTTTTCAACTAATCTTTTGCGGTACCCCCCTAAAATGTGCCAATAGATTGGAAAATGTGATTTGCAAAGTTTCAAGTCATTTCGATGATATTAAACACGTGCCGCAAAGAGGCTAAAGTTACAAAAAATAGCAATTTTTAGCAAAAAAATCGTAGTTTTTCATCTGTAAAACCAAAACTATTCATTCTAGAAACTTCGTTCTGGTTTCATTTTATAGGGAATATTATTCTCTTCAAGTCTCATTTCATTTAAATTCTTGTAAAAATTGATGGAACATTATTCAGGATTTTCCAAGTCAAGTCATAGCTAATATCCTCAAAATCGCTTAAAAAGAATGAATCATTAAAAAATAAATTGTATTAGTTCTTTTAGTTAATGGTTGTAACCCCCTTACAATGCTAAGTAATCAGAGCAAACACAGCAATATTATCAGAAATGTATAACAGTGAAACCCCGTTACAACGAATACCGATACAACGAAATATCCGATTTAACGAAAGAAATTTTCAGGCCTGATTTGATTTCCGTTACGCGTTGCTTGAATTTTATAACTGCTAAAACCTTGTTACAACTAAAAGTTCTGGTACAGTCGACGCTCATTATAACGACCACACATTATAAAGACCGTCCCAATATAACAACCAGTGGTAGAAGTCCCAACTTTGTTCCTATAAACTCTATGTTAATTTGCTTTCGTTATAACGACCATTCTGTATTGTCTAATCCAATACAGCGACCGAATCAGCGGACGCTATTTCTTGTGTTCTTTCCAATAAAACAAGTTTGTAGCTTAAAATGACGTTGATTATTGTTTACGGAAATCTGCCTGAAGTTTTCAATTTTAAATCCAACTTTAAGAGAGATGGGGGGGGGGGGGATTACCATTCACCACAGCTAGCACAGAAAAAATAATGGGAGGAAAAATCGAGAAAATTCCAGATTCCTAAGAAAAGGGAGTTGACAGATGTATTGGTAGTTTGGTGTTTGAATCTAGTATTTTTAAAGATTTGGGGTTCTCGAGGGACTTTTAAATGTTTCTTTGGAAAGCAAGAGAAACACAATTTATCACCTATATCTGAAACAGAAAATAATGTTTTGCAAAAATCACGTCTGCTAAAAAGGCAGACCTCTGTTTCTGGTTTTATCTTCAGAAATTGTTGTGGTAGTAGTAGTAGTAGCAGATCTGAAAGTGTGTAACATTTTCCTCCCCTACATTTTCTACTTTAAAACTTGTTTAATATTCTGTCATAATATTTTGCACACTACTTTTCTAAAAATTCCTATGATAAAAAACATTTGGGCATTTACTTGGGCATGCATGATGACGGCGTACATTTTTTAAATTTACACCTCTTATAACAACCACTCGTTATAAAGACCTTTTTCTCTGGGACGGAGATGGTCGTTATATCGAGCGTCGACTGTAATTCGAAGTTCATTGTAACAGGATTTCACTGTACAATAGTTATGTCTCTAAAACTCAAAGCTAAAACAAACAACTGTGTGTAAAACTTTTGAAATTAGCTGTAGAGGCCATAAATACGGAACGTTGTTTTATTCCTTGGTGGTCAGAATCAAGCAACTGATTAGACTGATTTGACTGAGTGACTGTCCCAGTCTTGTAAGGGCTTTCGACCCCCTAGAGAAAGGAAAATTTACGATGCCGAGGAAAGTGATCTGTGTTCTTAGACGGGGACTTGTTAGGGCTTCTGCAGTTCAAAACTGCGTTTAGTGAGTACAGTTGTTACAGAAAAAGGTTTTGTATTTAGCAAATCTCTACCACATTATAGAAGTTGGTTTAAAAGAAGATTTGATTTGCAAAATAGGTACGTCCACTGGTCCTCAACCAGATATTTTTCAAGAATTTTAGGATGAATGGTATAGATAAGAAGCAATCAAAGCAAGTATAGAAGATTAAAAACAAAATAAGCAATTCAGGTGAAATTTCAAGCTTTCTTTTTGAGAAATGAAATCCTTAGCAGCCTAGGACAAATCTAATAGCAAAGTTGATTCAATAGCTACAAGCAATTCATTCAACTTTGCCTAACTTGTTTAGGGAGTCTTTCCCCAAACAAACATTACTTTTTGAGTACCTGGCGCTATTCATCGCACCAGATGGATGACAAAGGCCATATGAGGTAGTGAAATGCAAAGGGATGTAAGTGGACTTTTTAAAGTTCTTTATAAAACGCGTTTAGAGTTCAGATCCTAGGCTTTCATTTGAACTTGTTTTCTATATCATTCTATATAACAGCCCCTACTAAAGCTACTAGTACCATCTCTTGCCCCTAAGCAGAGTAGAGATTCCCCTATTATTTGTAATAATTATCTCCAAATTTTTAATTCTGTCAATTACATCCCTTTTGCTTCTCACTGCCTCATATACTCTTTAAAAATACATCTTTTCATGGGTCAGATTTCCTTAATCAATTTATAGATAAAAGGTATTGAAGAAATTTGGTTGTTTATCATCGATATTTGCGGAAAAGTATGGTTTATGTCTGCGATTCAGCTTTGGCCCCCAAACAGGATCTACAGTTAGTAAAATCCTTGGTTCAATGTTAGAGTATTTATGAAGATGATGTAGGCACAGAACTACATAAAATAATTAGCCATCTGTGGTCCTGAACTCAGAGAAGGTTGCATCTCCCTTTTTTGATTATACTTAAAAAAAAAAAGAAAGATCAAAGAAAGGGAGGCTGCAAAATTAAAATCTGATGTAGGAGATAATGAAATGATTGTGATTATAGGGATACAAAAGCACAGCTCAATCTGAAAGAAGCTTAATTTATTGGACAAAGAAATAATTTTTTTCATTTCTCTTCCAACTATTTAGAGATTCAATTTTTTAAAGAGATTCAAAATCGATACAAAGCTTTTAAATACTAATCTTGATGAATAGTGTAGAAACCAATATTATATTAAAACTAAAAAGATAGTAAACAGTTTAAGGTTTGTGAATGTCACAGCTGAAAGAGGTGTAAAACTAATTTTTAACTAACTTGTTTCTATTGCAAGTTATGTCTGAATGCAGGCACATTTTCCCACATTCATCAAAATCTACCATATCGAAGCCATTACCACTTTAATTTGTCAATGAAAAGCAATAACATAATGATGTATGTCTTTTTAGTGTATGTTATTTAACAGTGTAAGTAATAAAATGCATTAGATTTTTTTTTCTTTTTTGTAATTTATAAACTCTTTGCTTTCTCTTCTAAACAGCTCAGTTCCTTTATTTTAAATCAGCAATTTGTTGCATTTAATTTTTAAAATACCTCCAAATGAAGCCTTTTTTAATGGATAAATTAAAATTACCAAAGAGCAAATAAATGTAATTGAATATTGTAATGCTTTTAGGTCTTTGCATGAAAATTCCTTATTGATGATATCTTCCATGGCCTGACCTGAATAATGCCAAGAACCATTCTGTAACTTTTATTTAAAAAAATGGGTAAAACGTCTCATCACGAGCATAAAATTTCCTATAAAATGAGACCAGAACGAAGTTTCTAGGATGAAAAGTTTTGGTTTTAAAGAGGAAAAACTACGATTTCTTGTACAAAATCGCTGTTTTTCGTAACTTCAGCCTCTTTGCGACACGTGTTAATATTATCGGATTAAGCTGAAACTTTGCAAATCATGTTTTCTAGTCCATTGGCACATTTTAGGGGAGTGTCGCGGAAGAAATTCGAAAATCGATTTTTTGTAACCACCCTAGTGCGCAGCCCCCCTCACCCCAGTTTTTGAAAAAAAAAGAAAGAAATATTTCAACTTTCTTAAAATAATTATTTAAGTTAAATAAATAAAATTAAATTCATTTTAAACACAGGACAAGCTGCAAAATACTTAATCTAATAAGTAAATCACGAAAGATATTAATAACATCAAGCTATGTAAAATAAACAACATACAGGTAGAGTAACGGATTCTTTGGTAACAGTCTTGGCAAATCCTACTGTAAATATTGAGGTTCAATGCGTTGGTGTTGAGGGAGAAACACACACACGCACACAGATAATCCGCAGCAGCATATAAACCGCACCTCATTAATTTTACTTTTTTATCAGAAAATCCGCGGATTATAAGCAGAAAAATACCGTACAGTCCATTTTTTTAAAATTTCAAGCATGTACGCAAACAAAGGATAATAAATAAAAAAGTTATAAATTATTGTCTGAAAAAAGTGAGGGGGCCCGAACCCCCTTTGGCCCTTTCAACGAGCTGCCACTGATGCAAGGTAATACCTTTAATAATTTAATGACAGGTTTAACACATCCTTTGTCATTGATGATGTCGTTCTCAGCTACAGGGAAATGAGTCCTCCATAGTCTGTCACACTCTTGGTCATTTATAGGAGAAGGATTAGATTTCTGATATGACTTGGGAACCAAAAAACACTAGGAAGAAAGTTAAGATAAATCACTAAACTTGTACACCATGCTGTCCTAAGACACTCAAAATAACAGCACTATACTTGACAGCTTTATGTGATACAACAAAAATTTTATATAAAATTTCATAAAAAATTTAAGGGATAATTATGCAGCAAGAACAAATAATCAAAAGCATTTCAATGACCTTTGGTTCAGATAAAATTAGAAATTGATTACAATACATCAATCACCAAATAAAGAAATAATTTTCTTAAGTCAATTTGGATGAGACTGGAGTTCTGTGCCAATAATGCTAGCCATGTGCCGCAGATGAACCAAACAGGGGGGAGGGAATAAAGGAGTTGCCAGGGGTACTGTAAGCAAATCAACACAAAACGTTTTAACACGTTCATGTTGTAAAAAATTTGTTCAAACCACTGACACAAACAGATGCACTAAAATTGCAATTCCGACAGATAGTGTCTACAGTGAATTTAGAAAGGAAAAATTCCTTGCAAGTTGAGAATTAGGCTACTTTCTTCTTTCAGAATAAATGTAAGTTAATCACCTACAAAAAAAAAGCTTTCTGCTTGCTTAATTTTGTCATGGTCAGCAGAAAGATAACAATATTATCAGAGGAGCAATGGGTGAGGAACATGGTTTGGATCTTGGATGGGAGTTATTTCTGTCAAAAAGGAGTGACTATGGCAGAAGAGGGTATTTGCTGAGTTAAATTTTAATGCAGAACGTAACTGGGACAAGTGCTTCGAAAAACTAGAAATTTTTGGATTGCTATACATTTGATGATAGTTTGAAAATATATTAATGACATAGGGCTTCAGTTTTGCGAAAACCGGAATATGGTTACATCCCTGGAGTTGTATGGCGAGGTTCTATGTACATTGAAAAATTATGGCTGAAGATATTTTGTGCAGTAAAGCAGGTCGTATTTATTTAACTAATAATACTATAATAGACTTGTTTAAAGATCAAGACTGGAAAATGTTTAACGTTGCCCATAGAGAATAGAAGTAAATTTTTTAATAATCACTTCTTTTTTTTCTATACTCACCAAAACAATATATATATATATATATACAGTCAAACCCCGATATAATGAACCCTGAGAACTGACTGATTTGAGAAATCGCTATAGCCGAGGGTGCGCTACATCCGATTTTTTAAAAAACGTCTGAATTCGCTAAGATATTTTCTATAATGAACATCTAAATTACGTGATGTTCATTATAGAAGTATCTTTTCATCAGATAAAATACACCGCCAGCTCAGTCATTCCATCCTGCAGTTTCCTTCTTATTAGTACTCATCAGCCCGGAATAGGAACTGAAGTTTACTGAAAATACCATGCCTTGCCTTCAATCTTCGAGTTGAACCGAACCATGTTTCAGTCACTCGTCTGGTCAGTGCTAATTCTATATTAGCTACCAGTGTGTTGTGCTCTCTTGGCTCCCTTGAGAGGTTTTCCACTTCCAGCTCAGTCACTTTCTATTGCGGGTTGATAAGCACTAATAAGCATGAAACTGCAGTCATCGGATGGAATGACTGAGCTGGTGGTGCATTTTATGTAATTCTGCCTTAGCCCTGGCTATAGGGCAATATCTTACTGAAAATATCTTTCCATTAGTAAGTAAAATGTATTGATCATATTGTATTTAATAGATAAGCCATCTATAAAACATTACCTTTTTTTTTTCAAGTTTATGCATGGAAGAGAGGTGTAAGTACTAGTTATTATAAGTAGTTGTTTCTTATAAATGTTCCACACTAAATGAATCTTCAATCATAAAAACATTCTTTGCTGCCTACAAACTCATGAAATTACCCCGTCCTAAGACTATCCATTTCCCTTATCTTTATGCAATTCCCAAATTCCACAAAACACCCGTTTCTTTTCGTTTTATCTGTTCTGCCATTAACACAGTTGGGAAAAATCTTAGTGTTAAACATGAATCTTATCTTAAAAAGATTTTAAAACAACTTAAGCTCTGTCAAGAGAAATGGTATTGGATAATCGATAACAGCAATGATGTGATCAAATTACTTAATATGCTCGACATCTTTCATCTAGAAACATTTCATTTTGAAAATCTGTTTACCAACATTCCACTCAATGAACCACAATTTACAGTTACTGAACTTTTAAAAACTGTCAATACTTCACTCAATATTAATGAGGATTTTTTTTCTCAAGCTTTTTAAATTTTGCTATTTCAAAAAGGGCAATTCTTGCCTTCAACAAATTAATGGTACTGCTATGGGTGCTAACTTTAGTTCTACCCTAGCTAACCTTTTTATTTTATTTTATGAAAGAAAATTTTCTATTGATAATCCTGGTACTACACCTCTTTGTTGCAGATACATTGATGATTTATTATGTATCAACTACTCCAACTTTTCTGAACTCAGCAAAAATACTTATCATAACTTCCTCACATTAAAAAAACTAGTTCTAATAATAAAATTCTTAACTTCCTTGACATTCAAAATAATATTGACTGTGGAACCACTATTTATGATAAAAGACGCGAATTTCAATTCAAAGTTAACTGTCTGCAAAGTTTTTCTTCTTGCCTCAGTAAAAAAGTTTTTATTGGCATCATTGTTTTGCAAGCCATCAGAACCAAAAGAATCTACAAAACGATTACAGCATTCAACCAAGAAATTAATCTACTTAAAAATAAACTACTTGAAAACCATTTACGAAATAATCTCGTAAATAATATTTTCTCTAACATAGCCTTTAAACAACACTTCGCTTCACTATAACTGTATTCCTTTTCACATGTATGATTTTTCTGGAGGAAACCACAAGTTTGGACTCCAGTTGATGATGTTTTTCTAATTAAGTTTTTCGGTCGACCTGGAATGTCTTAGGAACTGTTTCTTTTTTGGATGACATTTATTTATTTTTTTATTCATTGGATTGGTTTTGTTTTAATTTTATTTTTATCGACTGGCACGAAAATGGAACTGATGAATACCATTTTATATTTGCACCCAGACACATAGGTAAGACTTTTGATTTTTGCTGGCAGTACGGTGGAGGGACATTATTGATAGCCTTGGCTTCTAATGTCCGAGAGAAAACCCCAGTACTTTGTTTTAGGTCTTAGTTCCAGAAATCTGCATTCATTTTTCACATGTGGTGCGTTTTGCCCAATGTAATCCTGAATGTTTATTTTTTCGGAACTGGACATCCTATTTTTAGTTTTAGTCTAAAATTTTTGGTCTTTCGACCATTGGATGAAGTTTCTACTGCTGAAGAGTACTGGCTTCATCTCTGTCATTTATCTATGTTGTAACCTTGTTTGTTTGTTGTTCTATTGATGTTTATATATATGTGTATATATATATATATATATTAGGGTGGTCCTTATTTTTGAAGTTGTTGATATTTTATACGACGCCCCCTCAATTTGTTCCATTATACAAATAAATGATCCATGCAAAATTTTAAGTCAATCCATGAATATTAACACGTGCCCCTAGGGCCCCCTTTTTTGAGTTTTGAGGAAAAAATTGCGGATTTTCTCATTTTTATGTAAAAATATTCCTAGGTTTCATATTTAAAGTAATTTTGAACATCAATAGATGATGCTACTTCCACACAAACCATTCTCTCACTTTCATTCTTTAAAATTTTACATATTACATAGGGTACAAGTACACCAATGGTCTTTGGACATGCATATCGCTATTCGCGCTCGTTTCAAACCAAGCGGCATTGGAACATTTCTTTCTACCAAGATGGACACAAGGGATTCTAAAGGCCATTAATGAATGGCCTAGGCCATTTATGAATGATTTTTGACAACAACAAATTGCCTCCTCCAGGCTTTGGGTGTGTTGATTTAGGGAATTTTCTGTGTATGTAATAGGTGTAACAAATAGGGTCACTAGGTTTCCATGCTATAAATATAAGTAATGACAATTATATTTTAATTCGCTGTTCTTTAGTTATATACTTAAATGTTTATATATTCTTATAATTTAAATTTGAAAAATCCTCGATTACCCTACCATAAAAATAAACTCTATTTTCCATATCTAAAATATAAATTTAAAAAAATCCAGATCGGAATAATGTAAAAATCTATACTTTAAACTGTCTTCTATTTCAGTACATAGTCCTATATTATCATCAAATTCCTCTTGCATTTCACAAAATTTAGAAACCGAAATGGGTATCTATCCTAACCTGTTGAACCTTTTTTTCCATATTTGGTCTACCACAACGCAAAAAAGCTTGACAACTATTGAGATCTGCTCGCATTTCATCAATGTTAGACAAATGCCATATTAGGGACAAAGATGCTGCTCATTTATTAACAGCCTATGTAGATGCCGTGAATTTAAATCCAAATAACCTTATGATCAATCGTACATCCCTTAAGAGAGCAAGAGAAAATCTTTGAGAGGTAAAATGAGATTTCATGAATTTAAATCTAGGGTTTTTATTTATTCCCTGGGATACTAAGCTACATCCAGATGTAACTGGAAAAAAAACAGCCGATAGGCTTACCATGATAGCTTCAGGTTCCAATGTTGAACAGCTACTGTTTTACAGTTAAATGTTGTATGAAATATAGTTTTTCGCAGCAACCCTTTCTAGGCCTTTTAAATTAATATAAAGTCTAGTGTCTAAAAAACCTGCAGCGTACAAAATGTTGACAAACATGCAGCATAAGCAGTGAATGAAAAATTCATAAATCACTTATGGTACTTAGGGGATGAACTAGTAGCTTTGTCCGCATTGAATAAAGGAATTAACTTTGAAGATAGGAAAAGACTACTTCAAAAAAATGCTTGCTGAATAGGAAGACGTATCTGATGACTGTATAAAAAATTTCAAATAACAGTAGATGATTTGGAATACTTTCTTAGTAAAGATCTTCCTCTTTATAGAATCAATTACAAGTCAATAAAACTGTTTGATAAGTTACAAACACCAAAAGATGTTTTCCTATTTGATCCTGATTCATGGCAAAATGAAGGAAGCTATTTAAAGGGAAGAGATATTGTTAAAATGCTGAAAGTTGTGAATGATACAACTGAAAGAGGAGCACAATTAATCGAAGAATTTCACAATCAATTTACCAAATATGAGTCACAAAAGCAATTTAGTATTTTACAGACACTCAAAGACTATCAGAATAAAAATGTACATGATTGAGATACATTGAGAAAAGCATACGATTAAGGTATAGTTTCTAAAGCAATATTTCATTTTTATTCAATGAAAAATCCTTAGACGAAATAAAGTAATTTAAAAGATTAATTTTAGTGCTACCTCGCTGTAAAAATATTTTGCAAACATAGGAGAAACGATGTACGGAGTCTGAAGTAAAAACTCGAAGATTTGTGGGAAAATTATGAAAAGTGTTAAAGTTCAACGGCCTAGGGGCACGTGTTATTATTGACCAATCGAATTCAAATTTTGCACACGTTACTTTTTATTATAGTGTCACAAAACTAGGGGGCGTCACTTGTTGAATTCCGAAATTTTTTTTCCCATATAAATAAGGACCACCCTAATATATATATATATATATATATATATATATATATATATATATATATATATATATATATATATATATATATATAGGGTGATTATAATTAAAGTTCCATTTTCAAAACGCTGTAAAAATAAAACCACTGGTCAGAATGACGTCAGATTTCAACAGCATATTATCGAGGAAAGGGGAAAACATATGGCAAATGAAAATTAAATAGTTGAAATTTTTAGCAATAGATGGCGCTGTAAACATCATAATTTAATAGCGGTCGTTCATTCTTTCATCAAATTGGTCTTTAACTGTCGTTAGATTGGCACAAAATACTGTCCCCCGTTTTCTGAAACCAGTTGAAATCGAGAAACAGCACGTTCCACAACAGTTCGAAGTGTTTCCGGGCTAACGTTCAAAATGTGTTGCGCAATGCATGCCTTCAGACCAGCTAAGTTGCACTGAACACAACAGCTTTCAGATAGCCCCATAAACAGAAGTCACACGGGTTAAGATCAGGTGATCTGGACGGCCAGGCTGTATGGAAAAGGGCAACAGAATATGGGCAACAGAAAATCCACACGCAAATAATCCAGTACCGCTTCATCCTGCAAAGGTCACAGTGTGGTGCGGGTTTACGGCATCATTTATCATAGGGCCATATTTTTTCAAAGAGACTGGTGCCTCCGGTCCTGTTACTTGTACCGTAACTGGTAAGCGCTATGAATGCCTTTTGCGCAACTACGTCATTCCAGCTCTACAGCAGCGCGGATGAAGTCATTTTTATGCAAAATGGCGCACCTTCGCACATTGCGAATCCAGTGAAGCAGCTGCTGAAGAGCAATTTTGGAAATGCTAGAATTATCAGCCGCCATTTCCATACAGCCTGGCTGTCCAGATCACCTGATCTTAACACGTGTGGCTTCTGTTTAGGGGGCTATATGAAAGCTGTTGTGTTTAGTGCAACTTAGCTGATCTGAAGGCACGCATAGCGCAACACATTTTAAACGTTAGCCCGGAAACACTTCGATCAGTTGTAGGACATGCTGTTTCTCGATTTCAACTTGTTTCAGAAAACGGAGGACAGCATATTGAACATCTTTTGTGTCAGTCTCACGACAGTTAAAGACCAATTTGATGAAAGAATGAACGACCGCTATTAAATTATGGTGCTTACAGCGCCATCTATTGCTAAAAATTTCAACAAATTAATTTTCATTTGCCATACGTTTTCCCCCCTTCCTCGATAGTATGCTGTTGAAATCTGATGTCTTTCTCACCACTGGTTTTATTTTTACAGCGTTTTGAAAATGGAACTTTAATTATAATCACCCTGTATATATATATATATATATATATAAAAGCAACAAATTAGTTTTTAAACTGCAAATAAAACCTATAAATTATCTGTTTAAATAAAGGTTAATAGGATGAATTAATGAAATTAATGTTAATTGTACAATCAAGCATTAACTAACTAGGCAACAGGGAAATATTTCATTTTTACGAGGAATGACCAACTGTTATTTTTATGACCAACTTAAAAGTGTCAATCACACGTTAAATAAGAATTTCACTCAGCCATAATTTATTAACTAAGGACAAAAAGTATCCTTAAAATAAATAAATTCAAAAAAAAAAAGAACTTGATTATAAATATTATAAAAATTTCGTTATCCGTTCCAGACTCTGTTAGACCACCACAACCAGTAGCGTAACTATGGGGTCTCGCCCCCCCCCCCCCCGCAGGGTCATCCACAGGGGAAGTCACTGGAGGATTTTTTTTTTTTTTGGAAAATTTTGATTAATTGATTAGACAAATAGGAGGCAGCATTGTAATTTTTTTCTTTTCTTTTTTAGAATTGTTTTCAATGATGCCCAATGTTCCTTCTCAGTAGATGTTATGTATGTGATACATATTTAAAAAAAAAACCTAGCTCTATTTTCTTGCGAGTTTTTCAAAAAAAAAACTTTAAAAACATTTTTCATATTCTATGATAAAAAAAAACTCCTTATTTTTTTAAAAATCAGTCTAAATGCTGCCCCCCCCCCCCCCCCGGCTGCTGTATCCTTGGCAAGAGCCACTCCTGTCAACCCCTTGTTACGCTACTAACCACAAACTCATACCACTATTTATATCTTTCAATGAAATTTTAGATTTATTTATTGTTTAGCAAAACTTTGGTTCTTTTAAATTCCAATACATGAGTGGTGGTGACAATTAATACAGTCTGGAGTGGAACAGTTAAACGTTTTGCCAATGTCTACCCTGTGATCTTCATTGCTGAACTTGCATTTTGCCGCTTCAGTCAATTTTTGACAACTTCATCATGTTGCACTGCTCATGTAGAAGTCAGTTTGTGTTTGATTAGAAGATATGTTGTTGGGTAGAAATTTCTGAAGATATAAGGGATTATAGATAACACAGGTTGAATTGAGCAGAATGGTGACCAAGTGATGAAAGGTAGTAATATTTTTATTTAGGTCGCAACATGGTGAGCAGCAACCACCGACCTTGATTATCAACTTAAATGCTTGATTTTATAGCTGTAAAATGTACTGAACTCTTATTGGGAAAAACACCAGATAAAGAAATTGAATTTTTACCTGAAGTTTATTTTTAACTCTTTCATAGACTCTTCCATCAATTCCAGGAGGTTTTTCTTTTAGAGCACATTCAAAAGTAAGAACTAAGTCAATATCAATTTTATCACCATTTTCTTTATTTAAATACACAGTTACAGCAGGACCAGAGGATCCAGGTGTTAACTAAACAAAGGATAAAGTATTAGTACAAACATACACTACCGCTCATTGATTTCAATACAATCAAAACATTTTTACATACTTTTTCAAAATTTTAATAAAAAAATGAATGGGATACTGGATTTCAATGGAATATTCATGTAGCTGTTGTTTGTAAAGCTGCTTCCATTCATTTCTGTATCAAATATTGGTTGTAAAAAAGGTTTAATTAATTTTTTGCCGCATTCTCCAAAAATAGAGCAAAGTATATTCCAGGGTTAGAAAAATCTTTAAATTTTCATGCTATGCTGAGCATGTTTATCAAAAGATACATGCCCGAATTTTTTCATGCCCAGTTTTCCTTATTGTATACTAATAAAAGTATTTGAATGTGTCGTACATCATTAATCAGACGAATTATTTTTGCATAAATCATAAAAATAATAGTTTGAATAAATAGTACATAATAAGAAGTCATTAAATTTAACATAATTTAAGTTATATAATGGGAAGGATCCCTTCCGCGCAAACCGGAAACAGCAAACCATCTTAGTAGTAGGGCGTGAAATAAATTTTGAGCTCCAAGAAAGTAAACAGTAATTTTTCAAAAAAATACGAAATAATCAAGTTTTAGGGGAAAAAATTTGATCAAAAAATTACATGCCCGGCCGGGCACGTAAGGGTAAAAGATTCACGCCCAATCGGAATTTTCACATGCCTTGGGCATGTCGGGTAGTATAATTTTCAAGCCCTGGTGTTTAATAACTATCATATTATAAAAATACATAGGAGTGAGTTAGCTGTTCAGCTAGATGTTATCTGAATGTGCACACACTTAGGTTAGTAAAAAGTAAGCTAAAAGCAAAACTGCACAAGAGAATTTTCAAGGTAGGAATTTCATTATTATTTCAAACAAGAGTTAATTTTCTTTCTGGATGGCTCGTCAAAAAGAGTTATCACTTGCAAATTCCTCTGTGATTGTTGCCCTAAGACAAGCAGGTAATAACTTGTGGAGTATAGGTTGTTTACAGAAGTTTTTAGTTGGTGAAAAAGAAATAATAATTATTTTAGGGTGTACCTAGTTTAGGTTTTTATTTATTACAGGCCTAATGTGAGAGAGAATACAACTCAGTTGAAATAACATTGTATCCGAAAATTTCAATAAACTAACCAATTTAATGTTTCCTGTTTGTGTGGTGGTGATTATTTCTAAAGTGACTACTTTGATGAAGAGAACATTTAAGACAAAATTATGGTACTTATGCTTAAGTATGTAGTCAGGCACGGGTGACACTCGGGGCGGCAATGTGTGTCTTTCCCTACAAACACACGCGCAAAAAAAAGGCTTCAATATTCTATGCAAACATGAAATTGAAACTCATACGATTTTCAGAAACTACATTTGTATTAGGATGAAATTTTATGTGGGCCAATTTTCAGAAACAACTACATTTGAGTTTCAACACTTCAGTTCCATTTTAGGTGTCATCCCCAGGGGGACATCACATGGGGCAGATAGCCTCCCTCCTCCCCCATAGTGATGCCACTGATGTAGTAAAATATATTTTAAGCTTGAATAAAAGATTGTTAAAACTAGAGTTCATTTCCTTGTGCATTAGGGGCTGTCAATAAATAATGAGACAAAGGTTATAAAACAGATTTTATTCGACATTCTTCAGAAATACTGACCAAAATCGTTTGAACACTTATTCTACTGGGAAATTAGTTGCTTAGTTCGGTGCTAATTAGAGTCCTTTGGCTGCTGCTGGCACTAATTACGCACCCACTCCTTTACTTCCGTCATTCAAATGAAATTGTTGTCCCTGAAGTGTCTTCTGAAGTTCCCCAAAGATGTGGGATCACATGGGGATAGGTCTGGACTATAAGGGGGGTGGTTCAAGATTTCTAACTGAAATTTCCGTACAAGTTTTTTTTTTTTTTTTTTTGCATTGGTTGTGTGTGGTCCCGATAAACTTTCACATGCTGTCATACTGTCGCACGACAACACTAGACCACAGACAGCCAATGCAAAAAAGGAACTTTTTCGGAAATTAAAGTAGGAAATCTTGAACCACTCTCCTTATCTACGGATCTATCTTCATGTGATCCCACATGAAGCAGGAAGCTGAGCTGAAGAAGGCACTTCGGGGTAAACGATTTCATTTGGACAATGAAGTAAAGGAGTGTGTATGTAATTGGTGCCAAAACCAGCCAAAAGACTTTTATAAGCATGGAATTATGCAACTAATTTTCCAGTGAGATATGTGTTTAAATAATTTCGGTCAGAATTTTTGAAGAATGTCGAATAAAATCTACTTTATAGCTTCTGTCGTCTCATTATTTATTGACTGACCCTAATATTTCATGAAAAAGCTGAAAGGAAAAAGGTGTATTGAAAATAATGAGTAGTAGTGTACATACGTGCAAAAGAGACACATAAATTATACTTTATGCCCAGAAATATCACATGAAAATTCTAAAAATGTAGACTAACCAGCTAAATACTCAGACACAAGTGGACAAGATTTTATTGGAAGTTTAAAAATAAAACTTACACTCTTGCATTTTTGTGGAACTTGGTATGAAACTCTTGCTTTATCCACAACTCCCTGAATCCAGGTGCGTAATTTTTTGGGCATCAAATATCCATCTTTGATAAAAGGTGCAAGTTTGCCATACTTCTCCTGATACTTTTCAGGATTCTTGATTTTATACTTTACAAAAGAAGGAGTTTGAGGTTGAAATTGTACCTTTAAATAAAAAACAAAAGAGTTAACTATATTTAAAAAAGCAGGAGTAATACATACTGCAAAAAAAAAAAAAAGTTTATACATTTTTGAAGGGACTGTATGGAAAAAGCATATAAATGAAAAAAACTTACAATAGGTATAGGCTAATGTGTATTAGACTCTGCAAGGACCAATTTAAAAAACGTATCATTGATAAAAAAGTATAAAAGAGAAACGTAATAAACGGTACTTCATTGTACTTTGTTCCAACTCCAATTTTCTCTGAAAAAAATCATAACAATTATAGACAAATAAAAATCTTTTAAAAAAAATAATAATATCTAGCTGAGCAAAAAATTCTAATCACCTCTTTCTAGTTAGAGAATTCCAGAAATATGTACATTAATAAATATTTTTATAAGTCTGACGGTAGAAACACACTTTGGCACCCATCTATCATTTCATATTTAACTATGTAGCAGGCACAAAGAACGAAAATCTTTCAACTTAATTCCCAATAAGCGAGAGTTTTTGGTCCAAGAATTTTTTGCACTCCTTAATAAATTCAACACTAGGTTTAAGCTAATAATGGCAAAATTATTTAAACAAAGTTTCATTCAGTGACCGTTGAATTTGACATTCAGAACTCTTTATCTCTAATGTAATAAGGTTGCAACATGATAAGAATCAGGATCTGGTTCACAGAAATAGAGGCCAGGCCATTTCTAACTTCTCCATCTTTGAGCTTATTTCTTTCAGTATTTATCTATTAGCTTGGTAGTAAACATGGTAGTAATAATAGAGCTTTTAATAATGATATTAAATAAGATAATAAATTTAATAAGCTACATACGAAGTGTATATACAAAGTAAGTTCCGTTTGGTAATAAAGAAATATTGTATACGGATACAGGAACAATATTTATTGCTGAAAAATGTATAACTATGTCACATGATGGACGTTATTATGAAGAAAAAAAACACTTTTTGACAGAAGTCTTCAGCGCTTGTTCTGTATTGCGCGGCGCAATTTCTTGAGTGTTTCCTGGTAAACTTTTCTATTGATTGCTTGATCTCGCGGCCAGAAATCAACTGCAAGTGTGACAAAAGACCACCTACAGGAATTTGGCTGGGACGTGTTTGACCATCCTCCTCATGACCATCCCTGACCTCGCTCCCAGCGATTTCCACCTCTTCTTCCACCTGAAATCTTTCCTTGGTGAACAATATTTCAACAACGATGATTAGACACTTAAACAACGATGATGAGCTGAAAGAACAAGTTACCATATAGTTGAAAATGCAGGCGGCAACCTCCTATGAAGAAGGCATACAAAAACTTTTACCAACCTATGACAAATGCCTGCAAAATTTTGGGAGTTATGTAGAAAAGTATTTTAAGAGTTGTAGAGTTTTCAGCAAAATAAATATTTTTCCTGTATCTGTCTACAATAGTTCTTTATTACCAAACGAAACTTATTTTGTGGATATTCCTCATATTTGTGAATTTCATAGAGAAGCCATCTCTTCTTTCTAAGTGTATGTATGTTGCTGTTGGGTACGTATTTTTTCTCTTCTGATGATTGACAGTCTGAATAAATTTCCCTAACTCTGTTATCATCAATTTGACAGCCTCTGTTATTGTCCGATCGAAGCATTTAAAACTGATTGAAACATTTCTGACACACAATACTAAAAAGCAGAAAATGATTAATAAAATTAAAAAGTTATAGTATATAGCTTTTAACATGAACTAAAAAGTATAAAATAATTTCTCTAACTTAATGTAGATTTAAAGTCTCCCATACAGTTTTAGAATTGCTTACAGGCTGTCTGGAAAGTTTAATTAAGAGTTTTTAATAGCTATCATAAAGTATTTGAAAGCTTTAGAAGGAAAAACATGGGCACATATAACTACAAGTGTAAAGGATAGCTATCAATGAGAATGGTTACACCTCTCTTTATCCTCTTTACAGAGCAACAAAATTGTTAAATAAAAAATGCACCAACTGTCTGTTATTGCACTCCATTTTGGAGAAAATTTTAATTATATTTTAGTTCATTTAAAGAATGTGTTATATACTAAAACTCTTTTATTTCACTAATTATTTCTTACAAAAAATTGTGTACTAGATCACACATCACTTTTATTTTAGATTACATTATCTTAGAATACAGAAAATAAAATATGCATATTTAATGCTTAAATGCAGATCAGAATCCTTACTGAAAAAACATCAATATACTTCAAGTTTCTGAAACTAAAAGGAAAACAATAAAGTGCAGAATAACAGTTAGTTACATAAAATTCAATTCTGAATATTTTTTTTTAGCTAAAAAAATATAAAAAAGAATACCTCAATATCGTTTGCACTGTAAGGTAACTTTAAAACCAAATTAATATCATATTCATCAGGCCTAGATATTCGAAGACCAGAAAAAGAACTGCCAGTATAATAATTACGCTGATACAACAGATTAAAAGTTTCATCTTTACTTTTCATTCTTGAAACAAAAGTTTCCAAAAAATCTTTCAATATTGCTTTGTTTTCTTTTTTCAAATCATCTTCCATTTTGATTTCTTCCCTAAGTATTTCTTTCAGAATTGTAACCATTGGATTCCTCAACTTTTTGGGCTGCAAACTCTGATTTTCAGCTTGGCTTTCCATTTCAGGAGAAGTAGGCATACTTTGACCCATTTTCATGCATGCTAAAATAAAATATTTAAATTAGATATATACATACTGTCCAACCACGGATTGTATGGAATTTTCACACGTCCAGATAAGAAGAATCTATTTGAATAAAGGGGAAAAATAAAAATTTGATGCCGGTATTCCGCTCATTTGAAAGAGACTCTGCTTCTGCAAAAGCTGGCATCGTTAAAAAATAATAGATTCGCCCATTTCCGGCTGTAAAACGGATGTTTGTCTTTCCATACAATCCGTGGTCAGACGGTATCGATACATACATTGCAAATAACATATACTATGAACGAAATGAGGATATGGAACATTTTATAAAATAAAAAAAAACTTATTAACTATTACTTATTTCTTCAAGCCTTTAACCATGCAAAAGATATACTTGAGCCAATAATTTTGGCCAACGCAGCAGCAATAGCGGCCAGTAAAGTTTTCATTATTGATCTCGCATTATGCTAATGATTTATGTAGAAATTACAAAACATAATTTCGACATGAAGTATTATCACGCTACTTTTTTTTTTTTTTTTAATTGCATTTCAAAAAACTGTGCATTAAAGAATTTTTTTTTTCTCTCAGGGAACATTGACTTTTGCAATCTTTCTCTGTGCTTCCAAATTTCACATCTGGTTATCGTGTGAGGCAGTGAGAAGCAAAGGGATGTAAGTGGACATTTTCAAGTTTCGAGTAAAAGGCATATAAAGATAACGTCCTAAGTAGGCTTTCATTGAATTTTTTTTCTGAATTATTGCTGTACAGCAGCACCTACCAGGGCGACTACTACTATCTCTTGCCTCAAGACAGAGGGCAGGTTCCCCTACTATTTGTGGTGGTTATCTCCAAATTTTTAATTTTGCCACTTAACATCCCTTTGCTTCACACTGCCTCATGTGAGGAAATGAAGCTCACAATTCCTGAAAATCAGCCCTCTCTTGTAGGCTATCAACTTGACAACCTAGAATACTTGTAGTTGGGATTAGGAATGCAGCGAGGAGTGTATTTGAGGTCAAAATGCCCCTCTCCTTAGAATTAGAGGTGCGATTGAGGCTAATAAGTGGGGGAGGGGGGGGGGTAGAAAAAAAAAACAACTAAAAGACATAGGTCTTTTAGTAGCAGCAAAAGGAAAAGATGAAAAAAAAAGTACAAAATTTTGTTAGGGCTGTTTTTGGGAGCAGATCAGAAGTAATTGATGTAAATCTAACAACTTAACTCAGGTTTTTTTTTTACCGTAAAATCCCGAAAGTAACCCCCCAATCGATTATAACCCCCCCCCCCCTTTTTTTGTAGAAAGTAAAATCTCATTAAAATCCTGATTATACCCCCTCCCCTCCCTTCGCCTGAAAATTTTCCGATCATCTTCATTTGTCACTCCCTCCAATAAAAGAAGGATAACATTTTCTGCTTTACTTGGAAAGCATTAACAAAGGTTTAGTTTCCCCCTCCATGTGCAGTTTTGCTTTTCTAAAAAAAGAAAGAAAGAAAGAAAACACAATGATTTAAACAAAAAAAGAAAAAAAATGGTCTCCATGGTTTATTCCTTCCAAAATGTCTAGACTCCTTTTGATGCAAGGGCACCTTTTTTTTTTTTGTTCATATGTATTACAAAAGAAATTTATACGATTGTAATGCATTTTTTTTTCCTTTTGGAAGAAGCATTTTTGTTCTGACTTGTGAAACTGAACGATCTTCAACACGGCGCCATTTTGAAAACGTGACGCCATTTTGGAGACGTGTTGCTTAAAAAGTAGCACGAAACTTAACCTTTTAAAAGGAGAAATAATGTAATTGAACGAGTTTAGGATCACAAGAAATGTAAATTTTACTAAATCGAGTAAGAGATTTGTCTGTGTTTGCGTTCACGAACTTTGTAAAGCTCAGTTTTCGAAATTATGATTTTCATAACGATTTTGCGACCGTGATTGAGATTTTTGCTTCTATTCTGAAACAAGAACATTAAGATTTTGTTTCTTTTACTGTAACCTTATTACATTCAGTACATAATGAATTTACAAGCTATAAATTATAGGGGTTTCGCCAACTTAAGGTGCAAAATCCTTTCTTTCGAAAACAAATGGTGCCCTCATGCAATTTATTACTACTAGAAAATCATGACACGTTTTTATTAATTAATTTCTCTCTCTCTTCATTAATATTAACTCTTTTTTACTTATTATTTCTTTTCTGTACTCTAAAATTAATACTACTAAAAACAAATATTTTGGCTAATTTTTCAGAAAAATCTCGATTATAACCCCCCCTTCTGAAATCAACAAGTTTTGTTTTGAAAATAGGGGGGGTTACTTTCGGGATTTTACGGTAATTTTGTAATTAATTATGTACATAATAACTTTCCAAAAAAAAAAACACTTAGACATGAATTGAGGTAGTGATAGGCAATGGGATGTCAGTGGAAAAATTAAAAATTTGGAGATAACCAGCACAAATGGTAGATAGACCTCCCCTCTGCCTTCAGGCAATAAATAATACTAGTAGCTTGGTAGGTGCTGCTATACAGCATAAGTTAGGAAAACTTTTCAATGATAGCCTACATAGGACCTTATCTTTAAACACGTTTAACACCGCAACTTGAAAATGTCCACCGGCACTTACATCACTTTGCTTTACACTCTCTCAATTTGACTTGTATTATGTACCCTAATGTATTTTGTAAAGTCTCAAACACTTGGTAATAATTTTATTCAAAAAGTATAGCTTGTTTAAGTAAAACTATTGATTTGCTAATATCTAAACAATGAAACTAAAAGTTACTGCTAGTTCTTAATAATGTTTCGTACACAGATACAAAGTAAACCAAATGATTATGTTCTAAAAATTTTGACATTTGTACTTTTTTTATATAATTTCTAGTTTTGGTTTCTAAATTGGAAAATAAAATAAACTAACCATAAAAGCCCCCCCCCCCTTCCCGCCGAATCGCCACTACTGCTTATAGAATCCTTAGTTTAAAAACATAATTACAATCTTCATATAAATATGTATAGTATTTTATGCACAGTTAAAGGCTTCTATGAGCAAACTTGCTCATCCCAAAAGGTACATTTTGGCTGCACTCTGACATAGCCTGAAAAAATGTAGTTAAATTTGGGAGGTGGATATGGTTACTTTTATTTGGTCAGTGAAGAAAAATTTCGGAGTTTCAGAGAGGGGAGAGATATATCCATATCTACACCCCTGGATAGGCCCTTGACTGCACCAGTGATTGGAACTTAAAGTAATTGATCCCATCTCCCTCCCTCCACCTCCGAGGAATTCTTTCAGCACCCTGTGCTACCTAAATACCCCTTTTTCACCTAAGATCTCCAAAGTCAACCTTATTTTGGGTTTTTCAAACTTTATTTTAAAAGGTTTTAAGGAGCCCTGACTATAATGGCGCAAAAGAACAAAGATATTCTGAAATTGGTTTAAAAATTTTGAAAAAAAAAATTTACTAGGACAATCCAACCTCTCTTCTCTACAGTAGTACAGTAGAAGACAGTTATAACGCTGACCTATATAACGCAATTCTCTATAAAACGCACAACTTTTCAGAAGTAAACAATATGTTTTGAAGTTTAAAAAATCCCTTTGTTTTGCTTTGCAAGCATTAAAATTGTAAGGCAAATCAAATTTTGAAGTAGTTTCTCATCTTTCTATCTTAATTCAAAGTTTTTAAAGGAAACTTAGTACCTCACAGTAAATAGAAAATACCAGATGGCTCTTGAAAATGCAGCTGTTATGCAAACCATGAAGCTAGCAGAAGTGCAGGATAATGCACTTTCTTTTGATTGTGAAACATATTTATTTGTGAACAACTAATTGTAATATTGGTGCTTCAATACTCATTGCAGATAAACCTCATTCTGAAGTGCTAATATATAGATATATTCTGAATATTAGTTTCAAAATCTGTGAAATGATCTATATAACGCAAAAGTTCTGGTCCCAACGTGTGCGTTATAATGGTCTTCTACTGTTTTACAAAAAATGTCCTAAAATAATAATGTTAGACCAATTTTGAAAATTTCTACACATTGTACATTACATTTCTAAGCAAAGCTCTCAGAATTTGAAATAAATAAATAAATAAATAAAAGTTAACAAAAAATCTGTAGAAAAAAGGAATTGAGAAAAAATATGCTTTTACAAAGCATGCGATATCAGAACCCTTAAAAAAGAACCTGGACTTGGTTATAAAAGAGAGAATCCTCGTTTAGGTTTTAAATAATTAAGTGACAAAAAAATCAGACTTTCAGTTTATTGTAATGTACGGGAATTTGAAGCAAAAAAACACCAGAAATGGATTGCTACACAAGATCAGAAAATCCAATTTTATAGCATAATATCAAGTTGATTTTTTTATTTTGTTTTTTTTTTTCTTATATTGATAAAACAGGAGGAAACTTGAGTAGGGTTCAATTTGTCAGTTTTAATTTTTCTTTAAAGTGGCTTCAAAGTTTTTAAATGAAATCAGTGTGAAATTGATTTATCATTATATTGAGATATCATACACTTGATACTAGAGACGTGCCGAGAGGCACTTTGGCCGAGTACCGAGTACTTGGTCGAGTACCAATTCTGTTTTAAGAAGAACCACCGATACTTACATTATGAATTTTGCATTCATTGGAATAATAGTATAGACCTTCATGTCCATATAATAGTTTTTAAAACAAAATTCCAGCTTAAATTTAACTGTGCATTATTTAAAAATTTTGTTTTGTGTCAAAAATTTTACAAAATTATTTTTAAAATTAAAAATAAACAAATAAATAAAAGGTATGATTAATCAAGCTGAAATTAAAACAAATTATATCAATCTATTATAGTTCTAGTCCACCAAACATAAATTATTTTTAAAAGCAAATAAAACAATGTTAAAAGCACAAATGTTCAGGAACACTGCAGACATGTGTTTCTGCATTACAAGGAACATCTTTTTCAGTGCATAAAATGTGAGCTAATGAATGTGAAGACATCCGACAAAAAAATCCCATTTTTTGTCTGAAGACTTTAAATCCATGAGCTCATATTTTGGGCATTCCTTATAATGCCAAAACAGGTGCCTGCAGTGTTCCTGCACATTTGTGCTTTTAATGTTGTTTTATTTGCTTTTATTTTTTTAAGCAAAGGTATTTTTATACTTCATATAAATAATTTTTGTTTGTAGCAAAAATCCATTTAATAATATAAATTTTTTATATTTACTCTTTTTAACTTGGGGCACATTAAAATGAAGATTTACTCCAGTGAAGCATAAGAAACTTCAGTACTCTCAAAATTTAAATTTAACTTGCGAATATGAATTGTAAATGATTGCAGTATATTATATGCTTACACTTTTGCATTGATAGCACAATCTGTATTGAACAATATTCAATATTTACAAGTACTCAGTATTGGTTGAGTATCTGCTCAAAATTTGGCCGAGTACCGAGTACTCGGCAAGTCTCTACTTGATAAATCAATTTCAAATTTTTCCTCATTTGCCATTCAAACACTGCAAAAGAGGTTGCCAATTCAAACATTCAGTTCAAATTTTCACAACAGGATAAGATTTTAGCCTTTATGAAGTGTTGTAGGCTACAGAAATGCACACAAAACTGAGAGTTGTCCTGTTGTAGGTGTAGGGGGGGGGAGAGATGCTACAACAATCACAGATAGGATGTCTATTGAAAATATAGTAGAATGAAAAACTACTGTAACTCATTTCTAGCCCAATTTTTCTTCAAAATATTGAGAAATTGCCTAAAACGAAGAACATTTTTTCAAATAAAATTTATTACAATTTGTTTCCACTTTGTTCATCAAAAAACACTAGTCAGAATCAAAAGGCAAGAACTACATAGGACAAATGACTATTTAAACTGAATTACGAGCATCTGAATTACATATATCAAAAATTAATATTTTAATTGTAACACAATAATTTATTTAATATAATATTTGAAAATAAGGTGATTAAATTTCATGGTTTTGTTCGCAATATTAATCTATCATTTGCAGATAAATTGCAAGCATGTATAGTGAGCCAAATCAAAGCGGAACTTGTGGTTTATAATTTTGAAAATTCAAACTAAATTAACAAAATCTTACGACAATTAAGAGAAAGATTTAAAATATTAAGAGTTTTTTTTTTTTTTTTCAATTGTTTTAATGTGGACCAATTGAACCCTGCCTATGGCAATAATCTGAATTTTGTAAGCAAATAAGATCAATATTTTTAAAAATGCAAAACAAGTAAAAAACGCTAGATTAAGACTTTCAAGCACTACATTAAGTTATTCATTTTTGGAATAGTCAAGCTTTCATTTGTGATCCACACAAAAGCACATAACATGAAAGCAAACTATAAAATACGGTTTGAAATATTTAAAAAGTCACAGACAGAATAAAAAGAAGCAGAGAAATTACGCTCATGCACCAAATAATATATATCAATTGCTGTATATTATCATAAAATATGTTTTTCAATTTATTTAGATTTCGGAAGCTCACCATTCATGAAACCTTTCATACCATCAACACATGCGAGATCGGATTTCAAAGCAGACGTCAACTTTTCCGCTTTGTGAACTCGCAGACTGGAAGTTCACTTCACTTCACTCACGTCCAGAAAATGAACCGGAGTGACAACAGTGCCCCGTTGGACCAGAGAGGTCGGAAGTACTCGGGATCTAATAAGAGTCCCTATATGAACGTTTTCATGTAGGGACTCGAGGATCATCGAAATAGCGTTCAACCACCACCACAATAGAGTCACCACTCTAGTGTGAACCACCACCCTCTAGTTGAACCACCACCACCACTCTAGTGTGGTGGTGGTTCAACCATTGAGAAGGAATACTAATGGAGGTCAGTGAAATAAGCTTGGGACCCAATGTTTCTCAGGTCAGGTGACTTGTTTGGCTGGGAAGTTGTCGCGTTTTGGCACGCAGTTGCTCTTTTGGCATTAAATATTTTTCTGATGACGCGACGGCGCTTAATTTGAAGTCGGGGCTACAAACCAGAGCAACTCTGATGACTCCAACTCCTTTACCGCATAGTAATAAATAAATAACTGATACAAATACAGACCTATCATTCAAATTCCCTCTCCCCACTTCTTTTCGGATTTTAAAATATAATGTAATTGCATTTTTCATGTATTTTGATGTTTATTTCCTAAAATGACGGGCATATACAAATAGTTTAAAGTGTTCTGTTATTGACTGAAAATTTATGGATTCATATGTATTGTAATCAATGTTTTGAAATGATTTGATACGCAGGTATTCTAGTATTTAAATTGAAGCATAAAAATAACAAATCTTTATTCTTGCGCATCTGCTGTTCACAGGAGCTTGGCGAGAAGATACTCGCCAACAAAGCAAATGTACACAAAATGCTTAAGAGCCGTTAAAATAATTACTAGTTAAGTAAAAAGTGTTTTTATGGAGCTAAAATGTTATTTGCACTCAAGATATACAATGTTTTATAACTTTTATAGGTAAAATAAGTACAAAAATTTATAAATTATAGGCAACTGTGTGGAATATGTACTCGTTGAATGCATATAAATGTTATTTTTTCTTTGTTTAGAAGTAAAAAACATTCGTACATGCTTGGGAAAAGTTACTGGACCTCCTGGTGTGGCGTTTTCCTCACAGTTTACAATGCTAGAATATTGCACTAATACTATAAATCTAATTTTTCCCTTCTACAGTTAAAGGTTGTTATCATGCATGGCTTCAGCTAATGAAAACTTCTCCAGCGATTACGGTCAACTCGAAATTGCTCCTTTAGTGTACGGGGTGTGTTGCGCGTAGCACTATCCATTAGCAGCAAACGAATGATCAAGGCTTGCAAGTATGTTACGATACATTTATTAACACGTACACACACACGCGGCCGAAGCCGTTCGAACTTTTTTAAGGACTGACTAACTACAGTGAACAAGTTACGGTTACAGTTACACATACAAATACGATTACGATTACAAACATAAATACATAACATTCCTCCCCCCTAAGTTTTATAGTATTTAAACCATTCTGGTGGACGCCTGTTCCTAACAGGCCTCTGAGACTGTGGCCCAGGACCGGGGCCGCTTGCAGTCACTGCGCCAGGATCATCATTAGTCGAAGACTGCACTGGGTCGTTGTCGACATCATCTACTAAAGGCAAATCATCAGACATTGTAGGAGAGTCCTGAGAAGAACCTGAAGATTGAGCTCGCACTGGTGATCTCGGTAGAATATCCGAGTAGATTTCATCGGAATTATCAGAAATATCGGACCGAGAAGTCGGAACAACCCGGCTCCTTAGTTGATCAACGTGTCTTCGCCAGACCATGCCCTCATCCGTTTGTACTAGGTATGTAGTCATACCAAGAACTTCTGTAATTGTAGCAGGAACCCACTTCCGATGAGGAGGGAATCCTAGTGCATAAACAGCTTCTAAGGGAGCGAACATTTTTACCTTTGTGCGATTATTTAAGTAGTCCCGTTCTTGTTTAGTGTTAATGGCTTCTGATAAGTCAGGATGCAATTTGTCAAGACAAGTTTTTAATCTTTGATTCATCAGCAGCTCTGCAGGAGACACGCCTGTTGTAGAATTTGGTGTCGCGTGTTGAGAAAGTAAGAATGCTGCAAGTCTGTATTCCCAATTTCCTGTAATAATTCTCTTTAAGGCATTCTTAGTCGTCTGCACCATGCGTTCCGCCTGTCCATTTGAAGATGGATGATGTGATGCAGTAGGAACAAATTTTATACCGTTCCTAACCAAAAAATCTTGAAATGCTTCAGAAGTGAAGGATGGACCATTATCCGAGACTAGTATATTGGGTATACCATGAGTAGCAAATAATTTTCTTAATGCATTTATCGTTGCGGCGGACTCGGTGGAAGGAACCCGCACTACTTCCAACCACTTAGAAAATGAGTCAACAACAATAAGGAATAGCGAATTTTGAAATGGACCTGCATGGTCGATGTGGATTCGAGCCCATGGAGTCTTCGTGTTTTCCCACGGAATTACCGTTTTTGGAGGTACATTTCTTGTCTGTTGACACGTTTCACATGAATTGACCACCTTTTCTACATCTTTGTCGATGCCAGGCCACCAGACATAGCTTCTAGCAAGAGCTTTAGTTTTAACAATACCCTGATGAGTATTATGTAATATTCCCAACAGGTCAGCTTGAGCTTTTTTTGGAATAATTACCCTTGCTCCCCATAGCAAGCAACCTTTGTGTACAGACAGTTCTAACTTTCTTGTGTAAAACGGTTCAAATACCTTATCGGGACTTTGTTCGGGCCATCCCCTCCATGTCCAGTTGAGAACTCGAGATAATACGGGATCTAGGGCCGTAAGACGAGCTAAATCGGCACATTTCAAAAGCGGCTTCTTCAAAGCTTCCAACAACAAAATTTCCATTGGAGAATTTTCTTCGTTGGACGACATTGGCTGTGGAAGGCGACTTAGACCCTCAGCGTTGGTTATTTCCTTTCCTGGTTTATAGACTAAATTGTAATCATATGAACTTAACATGATCGACCATCTCTGCATTCTTGGTGAGAGCATTGAAGGTATAGGTTTGTTCGGAGCTAAAAGTCCTAACAAAGGTTTGTGATCGCTGCGAATTTCAAATTTCTGTCCAAATAAGAAGTTATGGAACTTCTTTACACCTTGAATAATAGCCAATGCTTCTTTGTCGATTTGTGCATATTGACGTTCTGTTTTATTCATCGTTCGTGAATAATATGCTATTGGAGCTTCGGTGCCATCTTCTAGTTGATGACTTAACACAGCTCCGATTCCAAATTGAGATGCGTCACAAGTTAAAATGATGGGCTTCTTTTCGTCAAAATGAGTAAGTAGAGTTTCCGCCGACAGGAGTCGCTTTACCTTTTCAAATGCAGACTGATGAGTGTTTGTCCACGTCCAGTGAGCATCATTGTCTAAGAGACGATGAAGTGGTTCGGCTATGTCAGCCTTGTTTTTCAAAAACACATGATAAAAGTTTAAAAGTCCTAAAAATGCTTGAAGCTCTTCCTTGGACTTGGGAGTTGGAGCATTGCGAATAGCATCAACCTTGTCTTTGGTTGGCTTAATTCCATCTTTATCAATGTGAAATCCTAAATATTGAATACTTGAAGCTCCGATGATGCACTTTTCTTTGTTGAGTCTTAAGCCAGATTCCGAAAACTTCTTTAAGACTTGCCTGAATCTCTCTGTAAGTTCTTCCATAGTTGATCCTTTTATTAAAACATCATCAAAATACGGCAGCACGCCTGGAATACTCGATAACAGCCTTTCAATGAACTGTTGAAAAATTCCGGGAGCAGAAGATATTCCAAATTGCAAGCGTTTACATTTAAATGCACCCTTGTGAGTTACGATTGTCTGAGCCATAGCACTTTCTTCATCAACGGTGAGTTGTAGGTAAGCTTGCGAAAGATCTAGTTTGATGAAAAAACGACTACCTGCAAGTTCAGCTAACACTTGACTCACAGCAGGAACTGGATATGGGTGTTGACCCAAAGCTCTGTTTAACGTGCATTTATAATCACCGCAAAGTCGAATTTCTCCATTGGATTTTAGAATCGGGACCACAGGAGTTGTCCATTCTGCATAATCCACCGGCTCAATTGCCCCTTGTTCTTGCAACCGTTGCAATTCCTTCTCGATTTTTTGTTTTAGTGCATATGGCACCGTTCTAGCTTTTAATTGGATTGGGCGAAAGGTTGGATCTAATTTGAGTGTTATAGGTGCACCTTTGTAAGTCCCTAACTCATCTTTAAAAACGTCTGAAAATTCTTCCACCACACTGTCCAGAGTTAAGTTACTGATCCTATGAACTCCAGTTAAACATATTCCTAATGGCTCAAACCAATTTGTGCCTAGCAAGCTTTCTCTAGGTTCCTTAGCAATTAAAATTGGAAGTTTTCCTTTGAAAGATGAATAATGCACGTCAACGTCACATTGTCCTAAAATTTTGACAGCATTCTTGTTGTAATCTCTAATTATGTAAGGACAATTTTCTAATCTCGGAGGATTAGTAGGGAACAGTTCTTTAAATGTAAAATTATCAATAATTGTAACTTTAGCACCCGAGTCTACTTCCATTATAACTGGCGATTCATTTATATGAACAGTAGCTTTCAATTTTGAACAGTTAACATTGTTTACACATAAGTATTTTAACTGCAGAGACTCAACATCAGGAACAGTGTCGATTAAATTTGCAGAATTAGTGTTAAAATTTTTCTTAAACACTTGCTTATTATTTGGAAAATTATTAGATTTACTTCTACATACCCTTGCAATATGTCCTTTCCTCTTACAGACATGGCATTCAGCATCTTTAAATTTACACTGTATTCTAGGGTGATTACCCCCACAGCCAGAACAGTTCTTAGATTTTGAACGATCTTTGTTTACATTCTGTTTCTGATTCCACTTGTGAGTTGAGTTGTTATTTCTGACTTGAATCGGTTTCACGGATAACGAATCAGAATTTCGTATTTCTTTTACGTTTCTACTAGCAGTTTCCGCTGCAATTGCTTTATCCAGGGCATCCGAAAACGTTAGAGAAGTTTCAGAGAGTAATCTTCGTTGTAGATTTTCATCTTTAATTCCGCAAACCAATCTATCTCTTAACATTACTTCTAGCGATGCTCCGAAATTGCAATGTTCTGCCAATCTTCTTAATTCAGAAACAAATGAAGAAATTGTTTCTTCGTTTTGTTGTTTCCTACGATAAAATAAATATCGCTGAAATATTTCGGATGGTTTGGGCGAAAAATGAGCTTTAACAGTTTTGATCAAATCTGGGAACTTGATACTCGTTGGAACGCTCGGTGATACCAAGGAACGTATTACAGAGTATGTGTCAGGACCACAAACGCTTAAGAATACAGCACGTTTTTGTTCATCTTTTTCAATAGAATTTGCTTCAAAGAAACATTCCAATCTTTCGTAGTAAGAGTCCCACGACAAAGGTTTCGATACGTCAAAATGTTCCAGAGTTCCGATAGTCGACATGATGGCGAAAATTTTGCACACAATTTTAAAAATTAACACTCGTAAATGCTTTTAATACTTGCAATTGGTCTTGATATAGGCGAAAACAACTTACAGAACATGCAGAATTGCATCGGCGTCAGTTTCGATTTTGTTCACAAAGAACACAAAGTTCGTTCTGCTGATTCCGCGATGATTCATCATCCGGTCCTCGTCGCCAAAATTTTAGTGTACGGGGTGTGTTGCGCGTAGCACTATCCATTAGCAGCAAACGAATGATCAAGGCTTGCAAGTATGTTACGATACATTTAATAACACGTACACACACACGCGGCCGAAGCCGTTCGAACTTTTTTAAGGACTGAGATGCTTGTAGAATCGTAATGTCATGAATACAAGAAGTCATAAAATCCACCTCGGGAAGATGCTCAATATTGTTTTATATTAATTTGCAATTTTACTAATTAGCCTGCTCAAAAATTAATTTCACTCTGCTGCAATGCTTGTAGCTAACATTACAAACAGACCGGCCCAATATAATAGTTAAAACAAAAATAACATACTTCGTATATAATTATACAAAACACAGTGAAACAACCATTTAGCTCGAACACCGTTGATGAGAAATTAAATATTACGTTACAAATATAATGTTTAATATTATGCACAAGCAAAAATAACCAGCGTACTTTGCATTGATCAGTACTTAAAATTAATAATCTCAAATGCGAATAAAGTATTAAACGACTTAAATATTAGAATGAATACATTAAAGATTCATTATATATTTTCTAAGCCAACAAGAAATATAAATAATACACAATAAATATCTACAAACGGAAACTATTATGGTTAATGAGAAGAAAAATAATTTGAATTTTTGACATCTTAAATTCAAATTATGCTTTTCGCAATCACGAGTGTGTGTCTGTGTGTGTAGGCGAGTGTGCAAGGCCGGATCAACGTCTATTTACGCCCTAGGTCAAGCTTAGAGATTACGCCCTCCTACCCCCTTCACATGTCCGAACTATATTGAAATTGTGTCCCCCCCCCCACCTCCCCGTCTTTCTCAGAGGCGTAGCAGCATCTGGGAGATAAGTGAAAATTTCGCGCCCCTTTCCCCATTTGAAAATTGGGGAATGGGTTTCTATTTTCGTTTTCTCTTGCTGATGTTCAAAAGAGAGGGGATTCGCGGGTGCTCCCCGGAAATTTTTCGAAATTGACGCTCCAGAAATGCAATTTTAGGTTATTTAAGGCGATTTAACTTGAATTAACGGTCATCTTTGATGGTATTACACCGAAGGGATAAGTTAGGGAACTCTCCCCTCCCTTTTCGAAATTAAAGTCAAAAAACGAAATTTTTGAAAAACTTGAACGACACTGAGAGAGAACGAAGAAATTGAGGTCTTAAAACAGAATTTTAGAGGATTTTTTTTTTTTTTTGATGAGCGCCGCTTTCCTCTTTTTTTTCTTTTTTTTTCCAAGGAGCTGCTCGTTTTTTTTCCCCTCCCTGGTACGCGCCCTTTTTGGATTGCGCCCCTAGGCCAGGTCCTAGGTTGGCCTATTGGGTAATCCGGGCTTGCGAGTGTGAGGGTGTGTCGCTGTGTGTGTAAGCTTGTTTGGGTGTGTAGACCAGTGAGTGGGTCTGTATGCAAATATGTGGTGTATGTGTGAAGGCATGCTTGTAGGCAGGAATGGATCTATAAATTTTGGGTCCCCGGCAAAAAAAACTGTTGAGCCCCCTCCCGGAGGCCAGCAGTCCATATCTGCAGGGTTAATAAATCTTAGTGCTAGTTTTTTTTTTTCTTTGAGCAATCACGATTGCTTATTGTTCTCATTTGACCGTTTTTGGTGTCCGTGCATTTTTCAACTTGGATCTTTGCAGCACCACCGCCCACCGTCCTCTGCTGGCGGCGCGGCTGCTCCGGTTTTGAGCTATCCGCTTCTCCTGGTCGGAGGCGTCCACGTCCTACACACACGCACTTTCACACACACACACATACCCTCACACACGCCTACGTGCATACACACAGGTCTACGCTCACACACAACTATATGCACACGTAACCGCCCAGGAGGAGAGGCAGGCTTGGGGGGGGGACAAGAGCCGTTTCTAGAAACAATAACTCCAATGAGTAGGGTCCTGTCTCAGTTCGTGATTGCGAAAAACATAATTTGAATTCAAAATTTCAGAATTGAAATTAATTTTCTTTTTAATTATTTTTTTTTTCAATTTTGTCTTTCAATCTCCTGTGCACCTTAAGGCTTGCCCTCCTCCCCCCTTCCGCAATGCGGGGTCTGTGGGTGCGCAAATCCAGGCTTGTATGTAAGGCATTGACGCAACTGCCCAGGAAGAGCGGATTCGGTGGACAGTGCTGCTGGTGTAACTCAGGACCAGAGGAGCGGCACCTGGAGACAGTGCTGCTCGGTTCCAGGGGCATAAATCAGACCTTGAGTAGGTGGTGAGGATATTGTTCCTTCAGCGGCTTATCACTAACATACCATGTGCCACCAAAATCGCAATTTGCTTTTATATAACACAATCCATACAAAAAATTGGTTTTCTGAGTGATAATGTCATATTTTTTCCAAAAATCTAAAAATGCGAAATATTCCTACTTTTACACCCGCAGTAACTCTGAATCGTTCACTTAGTGAGATTATGCACAGGATCATTTTGTTCACAGTTTTTTTGTACATTGCACTTTTCGAACTAAACGGGATGGTTTTCTAAATATTTCAGGAAAACTGAAAAAAAACTACTAACTTACTAACTCCCCCCCCCCCCTTCCTTCCAAACCTGACGATTAAAATGGTGTAACTTTTTACCAAACAATATGGGGACTGTAGAACAATTTGGAGTAGGGGGAAACTTTTACTTTTTGGATTACGCTGTTTTTTAGACTAATTACACCATACTAAAAGCACAATTTGAATTTGAGATGTCAAAATTCAAATTTTTAAAAAAAAGAAGAAAGGGAAAAAACCTTACCTGTCCGTAAAAAAAAAAATTAAAAAAATCACATGAATTTAACAGTCTGTGAATGCAAGGGGAGTTTTTTGAGAGAGAAAAAAAGAAAGAAAAAGCATCACCAGCCCGTGATTTTTTATTTTTATTATTATTATTTTTTTTTTAAATTCTTACCGGTCAGTGAGTCAAAAAAGGCTGAGAAACGCTGTTCTGTACAATTTTATGAAGCACTAGTGGTACCCGCACGGCTTTGCCCGCAATAGAAAATCTTTTGGTTCGCCTGTATATTTACAAATAATGTATGGTGAATTTTCTCGCCAATTGGCTTGTACCCATGTTAGGGTTCCACGTTATGATGATTTCGTATCTCGCCAATTGGTTTGTGCCTATGTTACGGTTCCACGTTATGATAATTTCGTCATTTACTCGTCCATCTTATGATAGTTTTGTTCTTAAAATAAGAATAGAAAAAGAACGACATCGAATTTTCGAAAAATCGCTTCGACGTGCACCCCCCCCCCCTGCTACAAACTAACTTTGTGCCAAATCTCATGAAAATCGGTCGAACGGTCTAGGCGCTATGCGCGTCACAGAGATTCAGACAGAGAGACTTTCAGCTTTATTATTAGTAACTAGTGGTACCCGCACGGCTTTGCCCGTAATAGAAAAATTAAAAGGTTTTTTGGTTCGCCTGTATTATTTACAAATAATGTATGGTGAACTTTCTCGCCAATTAGCTTGTGTCCATGTTACGTTCCACGTTATGATAATTTCGTAATTTACTCGTCCATCTTATGATAATTTTGATTATTGATAATTTTGTTCTTAAAATTGCAACAGAAAAAGAACCACATCGAATTTTCGAAAAATCGCTTCGAGGTACGCACCCCTATGCTACAAACTAATTTTGTGCCAAATTTCATGAAAATCGGCCGAATGGTCTAGGCGCAATGCGCGTCACAGAGATCCGGACAGAGATCGTGACAGACAGAGAGACTTTCAGCTTTATTATTAGTAAAGATAAAAAATAAAGAAAAGAAAAGATAAAGAAGATAACGATAGCACTCTTGTAATGCTTTGAAATAAAAATAGTAAGTTTTAAAACATTCAAGTTCAATTTTTCGGGTTCAAAGTTTCACTATACTTTTATTACAACAATCTATTTTACAGCACACTATAAAAATTGTGGGGTTAAAAACAGGGAAATTGTGAACAAAGATACATGAATGACTGTATGAGTAAGTTATCGAGCCGCATGGAATTTTAATACCGGAGAACGGGTTGTGGGCAAATATGACTCCCCCCCCCCCTACACCCAAAGAACTTTGAAATCACGGATCTGCTTGTCTCATTTAAAGTTGAACATATAAAAGATACTTTTCGGTGTATTAAGAAAGCTTTCTTGATGCAACTAAATTAATTCACACTATGGTAAGCTTATAGCCTTGTTTTATTTTTTTGCAGCATAATTCTTTTTATATTTTTTTTTGGCGTTGTACATTCGATTAAAAAAAAAAAAATCAGATTGCAGTCTGTGTGCTAGCTGAAGGTCAGAGCAGGGGTTCCTAAACTTTTTCGAATCGCAGCACCCTTTGAAGAATTAGCATTTTCTCACGCCACCCTAGCCTATCTCTGTTACTTTACACAGGGGTGCCCACCGGGGGGGGGGAGCAGTTTTGAAGGATATTTTTAACTTTTTAGGTGTGCTCTTGCTTTTGGGAAGGGTCTTCGCGATATTTAGGGGTTTGCGCAATTGCCCTTATGGGGGCACCCCTGCGTTACATATGGATTGATGCCTCCTCGGAAATCTAGCGGCTCCCACTTTGAGAACTCCTAGATTACAGCAATTTCGGGACACACATCATTAAGCATATTGCTGAACTCACACTCTGAGCGAGCGCATCGCGCTCTGGTTGCTAAGCGATCCTAAAGAAAAAGCGTGCAGTTTCTGCAGTTTCTTGAGAATGAAAAGAAATACAGTAGACCCTCGTTTTACGCGGGTTTATTTTACGAGGTTTCGATTATACGCGGTTTAAGATTTGACACCTTTATTTTATTTTACGCGGCTGAGTTTCGGTTTTACGCGGATGCAGCAATGCAAACAGATTAAATTTTCCCCTCTTTCAAAATTGAAACTCCTAAAGATTGCAGATTGCGCGTAATCAACTGCATTTTGGCGTGTATTAACACGCCAATCGAGCTGGGCGCCACTGGAAACATTTTATGCGATTGGTTCCAGAGATCTTCCCAGAAGTAAAGTTATCAAACTCACACAGTTCAGAGCTCACTGGAAGAAGAGCTCTTAGGAGTGATAGAGGACAAAAACCCAACGAAGATACCGAAAGCACAACCAAAAGCGTTCACATTGAAAATTTTGAGCTATTCCTAGACAATGGAAATGATTTTTCTAATTTGTTAATGAAGGAAGATTCTATCATGGAAATGACGCAAGTGATCATGGATACGTTAATACTCTGTTACTACAAAGAAATTTTCTTTACTGCCAAAAGACTATCATAGCCAGCTCCTTTTCATATACACTAAATTAATTTGTGTTTTTTATGCATGTTGTGTATAGAAATCGATATAAGTACACATTAAACTTATTATACATTTAGTCATTACTAGAATGAAGTTTTTTTTTTTATCTACGGAACCTAACCCCTATTTCAACACTACTATTAGGTCTCAATTTACGCGGTTTTAATTTTTGTTGCATTTCCGTCGAACGTAACCCCCGCATGCATATATAAAATCCGTACTCGCTAGACCCCATGCTGCGAGCAAGTGGGAGGAGTTAACATTTTCGCGCGCTCTCACGTCAACGTTTTCCCGCGTCAAACCGCGAAGTACCTACGCTGTCATTCTCCTGATCTGCCTGTGTTTACTTGCGTTTTCTCTTAGTTATACAATTTTATTTTCTTATATTTTTGAAAAGCATGTCTGGTAATTTGCCTACAGGATATAGGGTCTGGTGGGAGAAAGTGGTCAATGGGGTAAAGTGGTCATAATTCAAATAAATGCCTATAGCTTCGAAATTAATGTTCGAATGAATGTGAAAATTTTATTTTAGGGTAGTGCATTTAGAAACTACATTTTGAATACAGAATTTTATAACTGGCAAAATTTTATATAGATAAGAAGCAAGAATCATAAGAAACATATGGAATCAAACTCAAGGCTGATGCGCTTCATGCACATAAAACCAGAAACTGATGGATGCAAAACAGGTCACAAATTTATTACACAAAGACAATTTTACACAGTATTTTAGGTTTTGAGAAAGTGTTCAAGTTATTGATGAAATTTGCGGCCGGCAGCTATAATACATGCATCGCAATCACTCTGTTGCAGTTAGAAATGAAGGCTACTGGCCTGTTCAGCTATATTTTATGTCAGTGGAAAAAGAAATGAATGATTGCTTACTAAAATATTTTCATTGTTGATTTTGAGTAAAATTTGGGGAGGTTTGGATACTATGCAGTTGAATCCGCTTATAACGAGGGTGATGGGACCTTGATATTTGCTTGTTATACCCAGGTGCTTGTAAAAACTCCAGTTAGTGTAAAAAATCAAAAATATTCATTCATACATGCTATTGTTTTCTGTACAGTACCAAACAAGTTTGTGAATTTTCTTCGAACTGCCTTATTGTCTCTTATGTTATTGTTTTCAACGCATACTCATGACCCAAAAAACAGTCATTTGCACCTCTGGTTTCGAAAAAAGCTTTCCTGCACATCAAAAGTCATGGAGCATGTTATTGCGGGGTTGTTCTGCTTCATATTTTTCACATTTGTCAGTTTCTTTACTTTTTCATCTGCACTTAGCTTGAATTATAGCCACTGAGTGATAAAATTGACGTTAACAAATACTATATAATTTTCAAATGCTTCTTTACACCACCAAGTTAAAAAAAAGGGGGGGGGGAGCCTCTCTGAGTTTGACTCATCTCATCAGTCATCACTAACTTACGACTGACTTCAGAATTTTTCCAAAAAAGAATAAATTGAGCTGGAAGTCAATAGCAATTTTAGGTGCTAATATGCTATTCTAGCAATGCAATATTTTTGCAAATTTTTCTTTATTAATTTGTATTTGTAAGTTTAAATTTACAAGAATCGAAGCTGCTCATTGGAAATATATTTTTCATTGAATTTTACCTTGAAAGAATTATAAACTGCTTTGCTGCACTGCTTTAAGAATGTGGGTGGCTAATGTGTAAATTTGATAGTCTTCCCTTGTAGTAACTAAATGATTTTAAAGGGAAGTTTGTTCCTGTCACTTTGACTTTTTCGGGGGGGGAAGGGAGAGGGGCAATGGGTGTGTACTCCAATGCAAATTTAATCGGAAAGCATAAAAAATTTAAAAAAAACACTCCCATAGCAAAAACGTTACTTTCTCAAAGTTGGGGAGCACTTACCCCCCCCCCCCCCCATCTTTCACTAAAAATTTTTGACAGATTTTTTTTTTAATATTAAGTATGAAAAGAGATGTTGACTTTGTTGAAAATAACTACATAATACCATTAATAATTTCCATTAACTACCAATTTTATTTTCACCCCCCCCCCCCCCCAACATTATGATATACCGCAAAATACGAAATACCATATTCATTTGTAGCAGTAGACCAGTTCATCTTTTCTTTTGCATTTTGTCTTTAAATAAACGGAAAAGTAATTTAAGTAACAATTAAATTATTCAGATTTTAGTTGTGTTTCATAGATGGCGCCACTAGTTTTTCAATAAATAAAAAAAACTAGAAGTAAATGACCAATTAATCAAAGGATTTTAGAATAAAAACTGAAATCCATTTGAATGTTCACTTTGCCAAACTATTAAAATAGAGATGAAAAGTAAAATTATTTCTGCTAAAGAAATGCTGCTTATCATATGGCAGAGTTATGCGCGAAATGAGACCGACCGAATGGTAGCAAAGCTGCATTCTTAGCTCCGCCTACTCGTTCGCAGCGGGGGGTCTAGCGAGTACGAATTCCATATATGCCCCCCGCATAAAACGAGGCAGGGCCTGATTACCGCACAGGCCTACTAAACCTGGGCCTGGGGCCCCCTCTTCCTAAGGGGCCCCAAATTACTTAAAGAAAGATGCATAGCATTACAACTATACAAAATATACACACATTTTTAAAATAATAGCCTTCAAGGGGCCTCCAAATTGTTGTGGGCCTTGGGCCTCACTTTTAGTTAGTCGGGCCCTGAAACGAGGGTCTACTGTAGTGAGAAAGTCTGCCATCAAGTACAGCAGATCAGTAAGAGGTGAATATCTGATAAGAAAAATAAAAAAGGTAAATTATTGTGCGCCATAGTAATAAAATATTATATAAAAACTATATACCAATGTTTATCAAGCGAATTTTTTTTCAAACAAAGGAATAATGTCGAATGAAGTAAAAAATAAACATCTGAGGAACGATATACGAATCATTAGAACAAAATCTTTTCGCCTTGGGTTAGTAAAAATTCAAAATCTAAAATCACAAAAATATTTTTTATTCTCTGTTCAATAATTTAAGTTAATCTAAAAAAATTTAACGACTGTAAAAAATCTTACCAATTCTAAGCGCTAAATCTGTTGAAGAGGAGTGAAGCTAAAATGATTAGAAGTTAGAGTTTTGATATGTAGAACAATTGAAATGAAATAATTTGCGATAATGAGTCAAGGAGACCTTTGTCCTTAAATACTGAGATAGGTAATTCAGGTCTCACGTACAAAAATAATGTCTTTTCTGTTTTCTTGTTTCTTTTCATATTATTCCTTTCACTCATTTAATATTCATGACTATTATCTCGAAGGAATTCTTTTTTTACATTTCAACTGTCAAGCTTTCTATGGCTCTTGAAATTCGTATATAGGGTAGTTCAAAGACAATGGGACAAATTTTCGAGGGGACGATAAGATGCAAGAATCATAAGAATATATGAACGCAATGCTGACATGCACAGAAAAACAGAAACTAATGGATGCGAAATTGATGGGTATTTTCCAGCTCTAAATATAAATAATAGTTAAAATTATTTTTAAAAGCTTATTTAATTCGTTTTATTGACTTCTTAGTCGAAAAACTCCGATTTAAAATGAAAAAGTTTTTTTTTTTAATTTTAATTTTTTGTTTCAATTTCACTCATTTGATTTTCAGTACATATAAATCTCAAATTTTCTTTTTGTCCCCTCTTTTATAGTGTACTATTATGCCATTTGTATGAAATTTGATTTGAATTATAAACATTTGCATTAAAATTCACATTAGCTAATAAAAGTTCTATGGTGCAGTAATACTTGAAACATGTTTTTTTTTTTTTTAAACATCAAAATCAAGTTCGTTCAATTTATAAATGTAAATTAAACAAAAGATGAAATTACTTAACTTTGCTTTAAAAAATCGAAACTACCCGATTCAATCAAAACAATCTGATTTAACGCCAAAAAAAAAAAAAAAAAAAAAAAAAACTATTTTAAATTTTAGAAAAAAGTCGAAATTTTTTTTATAATCATATATTTGTTATAATTTTCTTTTTAACACCAAGTTTGTCATTTGTAATTTGCATTGAAAACATGTTATAAGCTCATGACCATGCCTCACAATCAATGCGTTCAGTAAATGCAGCTGCGTACCCGCAGACCCTTGTACTGCGGTTGGTGGGGGGGCACGTCCGTAAGGGGACCAATGGCTCAAGAAATTGAAAAAAATAAAAAATAAATAAATAAAAACGAAGACTAAGACTTATTAACGTTGCAAATATTCGCTACTAACCTCTGGAGAGAGGCCCTATAGATTTCGTTGCTGGGGTCCAAAACTTCAAGATCGGGGAGGAGTATCTGTGAAAATTAGAGGAGAAAAGACGCCTAGAGTCGGAATCGGAATGTTTTCCAACGACTCCAATTCTTTTAAACTAAAATCAGTCCGACTCCAACTCCACAGTCCTGGTGGTAGGTACACGTAGATTTGATCTTTTTCAAAAACCGTGATCCCAAAGTCAAAACCGTCTCTGCAACATGAAAGGAACATTTTAGTTATTTGTCCAGGACTCAGCCTTACTGAAGAAAAAAAATTGAAATTAAAATTTCAGGCACACATTTTTAACAGAAAATGGAAAACCCCGTACTGTGCCTCCATTCTCAGAGTCTCTTCCGCCAGTGGCGTAGCTAGACCCGACTTTCGGGGGGGGGGGTTACTTCTTTTATATATATATATATATATATATATATATATATATATATATATATATATATATATATATATATATATATATATATATATATATATATATATGTATGTATGTATAATCGCTTGGAATTTTTTCCTTTTCTTCCTTTTTTTTTCTTTCTCTTCTCTCTTCTTTTTCTCTTTTTTTTTGAGACTAACTTTTCGGGGGGGGGGTTGTCCCCAACCCCCCCCCTTAGCTACGCCCCTGTCTTCCGCCTCCAAACATTGAAGAACTCTGAAACCATTCCAAACTTCAGAAAATTCCCCCTACTCCCTTAATCGGACTGAAAGTAGCTCCATACTCCCAGTTTTTAAATATCCGTAAAGCGTATTATAATTTATGTCAGTTAAATTCATTTGAACTTTTAATTTAATTTTTTTTCCAATTTATTTTCAAGAGAAAAAAAAAAGATTTTGTTAGCGCGGAACCCCTGCTGGCGCGGGGCCCAATTGGACCCTTTTGCTCTAATCGGCCGGCTCTAAATAGACAAATTTCCTTTTTTCTCTTCAAAATGTGCAAAAGTTCTTTATTTTTTGAACTAAAGCCTTATTTAGTTCAAATGAACATGAAGCACCAACTGGAGCATAAAATTCATTCTTATAACACTAGATGGTTGCACCATAGTCATGGGTTGCAGCAACAATAGTTTTACCCGCCGAAAATTCTTATTATTTAAATCCAAACTTACGACTGTCTGTTTTGGACCCTTGTCTGTTTACTGGTGCACAGCTCCTTAAATTGATCCTCACTCGTTAAATGTTGATATTTTCCTTTCAACTGCTACCACAGATACTGGGAAAGTGGCTAGTATCAAGGGCAGAATATATGAAATGAAAATGGCTTCAAAAATCGTAATTTTAGGCAATATTTGGCAATGCTGTAGGAAAAAGGATTTGGTGTGACTCCCTTTTTTTTTTCAATATTGAAATCACTTTCAAAACATCTTTGGTCATATCAGGGGATTGATTCAAAGCTTCTTCCTTAAATTTTTCGAAATAGAAGTTTTTAAAGCGCAATTTTAAGCTATCTTTGGAGACATTAGGTGAGAAGGTGGTGTTTTGGGATTGATCTAGGAAAAAATTATGAAGTTGAAATCTTAAAGACACAATTTCAGGCCATTTTTGATAGTCTAAAATTTGCATCATTTTAGGCAGCAAATTAAATAACTCCTATGGTGATTAACCCTAATGGGTAGTAATGCTCAGATTAGTTTACAAAAGTAAAAGCAAATTTATTTTTAATTTTGGAAAAGCGTTAGTTTTATCAATTCATTCAAGAACAAATTTGAAAGGTGTGAAAAGAAAATATGTAAGTCTCATGGAACCCCTGAGAGAGCTCCGTAGAACCCTGAGGTTCTATGGATCTATACAAAAACCTCTTTTGTACGACATATATTAAAAAAACTCTAATATGTGTAGCCAATTTAAAAAACGCCGCCATCTTGGATTTAAACGGTTTTTGAAAATGCCTCTGGGTCTTAATTTCATTTCATAGTCATAAACAACATTCCTACCAAGTGGTATCTTCTTATCATAATTTGCAGTTTTCCATTGGTTATCTCCCCAGCTATGACCCTTTAAATGTAGTTAGATTTTTAAAACTATTTTTCTCCCATGCAACAACATCTTATCTAACGTTTGGCTGCTTCTGGATCCTCTGAATTAGTCAATTCTATTTTTATTTGCGAAATTTCGAAGAAAGCTCCGAACCCCAGTAACAGACACCGAAAAATCTGATGATACCCAGTAACAGACAGGCTAAAAGGACGAGTAACAGACAGGATTAGTAATAGACAAAATTTCATTTTTCTCTTTGTTTCTAGTGCAAATTCAAATGAACAATAATTGAGTACCTACCCAACTAGAAAAATTTTCATCAAAAAAAAATTGAATTTTTGTCATTTTAAATTCAAGTTCTGTTTTTCCCAATCTTGAGCGTGTGTGTGTATGTATGTAGGCGTGTGTGCGTGTGTATTTGTATGCGACAGTGTGTAGGAACTTATATGTGTTAGCATGCATGTGTATATGCGTCTGTGTGTGTAAGATATGGACGGAATCTTGAGACGGTTTTCGCTATAGGAGCAACATCGGGAGGAGCCGGGTGACGGTGGTGCTGCAGAGGAAGGCGGGGGGAAAATAAAATCATAGGAACGTCATTCAAAGGTCAAATGAAAACGATAAGCAATTCATGATTGCTCATCTGAATTCAACCTTTGAGTTTTTAGGCATGACTGAAATACTTTGGCCAAATATTCAAACTACGTCTTGCTTGTCATCCACCATCCACCCTTGATACCGACTTTTCTAATCCCCTACCATATACTGAACTTAATGCTACTTGGGATTCTTACGTATTTATGGATCACTGTTGATGGTAGAAGAAAAACTGTGACACATTCTTTTTCATCATCGTTCGCAGCTTGGTATACATTTTTGTCACCTTTCATTGTAAGCACTCGGGATACTTTTGGGTTGAGAAAAAAAGCAGATTCGTCGAAATTAAAAATTCAATTTGGATTTTCTAAAGTTCCAACATGATTTTTTTCTTTTAAATAGTCGTAAACGGTCTTGAACCTGTTTCCTAGGCTTTCTGTAATTACTTCTGAACGGAACGATGTGAGGTTTTCACTGATCCTACGAACGATTGAAGGGTTCCGTTAAAACCATTGTACCAAGATTTCCCAGGTTTTCCATCAGTAAAAGAATTATTTCTCCCCAATTCCTTTAAGAGCAGCTACACATTGCCTGAAAATCGTCGGGCTCTATTTGTTCTTTCTGAAGCGGAAAAACTCATATCATTACTATTTACATCCAATAAGGCAGTTTTCCCCTGTTTTTCACTGTAAGAGAATTTTCTTTCGGGGGGGGGGGGGCATTCTGATCTGAAAAAAAGAGATCTATTCACTATTCTGAGGGTTCCAAAAAATATGGCATGAGTAACGGACACCTTTTTATATCAGTAACAGACACTCTGTCTGACACTAGTCACGTTGTTCGATTTTCAATATTGAACCTGTTGGCACAATCAAATCAATGAATAACCTCATCTGGAGTGAAAAAAGAGATAAAAATGAAAAGGACTTCACCAATAACAGACCAGGGGGATCTGTTACTAGAAAAGCGAGTTTTCTGGGGATGAGTTACAGCCATAGATAAAACTCGCATTAAAAGTGATTGTACGTGGAAAACGATGAGAAAACTTAAAACAGCATTATTCAAAACATTAAAAATACCTCCAGCATGCACTCATGTCGACATTTTACAATGCAAAATGATAGTTGAACGCACTCGGTTTCTTAAAGTAAACAGCTAGCTGCAGCATGAAACACCAACTAACCTCGAGGCAGCTATTCATAACCTTCCACTACGGCCTTGTAAATACCAACTGACTCATGAAATGCACTCTGATAGCACTAGATGACTGCACCGTATACATTGGCCATAACAACATCAGTTTAACCCGCCTAAAATTCTTATTATTTTAATCCAAACTTATGACTGTCTGTTACTGGACCCTTGTCTGTTACTGTTGCCGTCACACTACAGCACTGTATGTATACATGCAGGGGCGTGCACATGGGGGGTGGGAGAAGGGAAACTTATTGCCTGAACCGAGTCTGAAGGGGGTCCAATATTTTTAAAACTAGGCGTGACATATAGGGGTAAACGATATGAAGGGAGAGAGGAAAAGTCATTTCTGACGGGTCCCAAAATTTCTATGCACACCTTAATATAGTATTACCAATAAAACATGTATAACGAGAAAAGTAACAACAAATACATCAGTAGCTGAGCCGGAGTATCGGATAGCTTAATTTAAAAAAAAAAGCATCACCTAAATATTAGGGAGCTTTAAAATTATTCCACAGTACCGATGAGAACAGAAAAAAGAGCAACACTTTTTTAAATGGGGGAAAAATAGACAGTAACAATCCTTTTTAAAATCTCTGGATATTGAATCTAAAATAAGCGACTTGGAAGTCGTCAAGTAAGTTAAAAATAAAGACAAATCAATGCAGATGGTAGTTAATAGGGATGTTATGGAAAACAAAAAGATGGCCAGAAATGTGATGAAATGTATTTTTAGAAATAATTTTTGCGACAGAAAACATGAAAAGGATTTTAGCAGTTGCGTGGGACAGAAAGTGGGCATTTTGGTAGTAGCCCAAACAAGTTGCACAAAACAATACTAATGGATACATTGGAAAACTGCAAATTAACTGCAACGGTTAAAGAAAAGTGATGAATAAAAAGCAGAAACTAAAAAGTTTCGAAAAGAATACATTATATTGCACTGAGAAAAAGGAAATTTGAGATTAAATGAGAGTTTAAAGTTTGAAGATTTTAAAAATGTTATTTTATCATAAGTGCATCAATACCATGTTCCAAACTGCTCATCGTTCAAAAGAACGGCCGTTCATTTTTACTTTCTTCTATATCTAATATATAGAAGAAAGTATTGGATTCGTGCAAATTTTCGAATTTCGAATTTTGACGGATTCGAACGTTTTGAGGTGTGCTGAGTCCATTTCGACCATTTTTGGAAAATGTCTGTCTGTCTGTGTGTGTGTGTGTATGTGTGTGTGTATGTGTGTCACGTCTGTGTGTGACCAGTTTTTTGTGGCCGCTCTACAACAAAAACTACCGCATGAAATCGAACGAAATTTAGTACACGTATGTGCCACTATGTGAACTTGTGCCCATTAGTTTTTGGCGCGAATTCCTCCAAGGGGGGTGGAGCAATGGGACGTTTTTCGAGTTACGCGTGCTTGCTATTCCTCAGGAAGTAACTGGCGGAATCAAACAAAATTTGGTCCATATGTTGGTATTAACAGGAACAGGTGCTGATTCAATTTTGGTGTCAATAACTCAAACGGGGGTTGAGCTATAGAACGTTTTTTGTCGTCAATTGTGACTGCTGTATCTCAAGAAATAATGAACGGAATGAAAGAAAAATTTATCGGCAAGTAGCCCTTAGTGGGTATAAGAGCTGATTTTCTTTTGGTGTCAACAGCTAAAAAGGGGGGTAGCGCAATCGCCCGTTCTTTTTTTCCATTGTGAGTGCCCTATCTCAAGAAGTAATGCTACGTTCTGGTTGAAATTTGGAATATATGTGAATCCATATGTAAACAGGCTTTGGTTCAATTTTGACGCCAATCGCTCCAAGAGGTGTTTTTTTTTTTTTTCGAATAAAAACAGCTTTATTAATGCAACAATAAGAAAGATAAATCATAATAGATTGTCGTCTGCGTATTTCTCGTGATTTTAATTGTATGGAAATGATCGGAAATATTATCTCAATGATTTAAAATTTTTAACTGCTGCCATCTTATGTTTGTTAAAAAATAAAATATTTGTAATTAATTCAAGCAAGGCTTTTAAAATAACTTTCAATTTTCGCTCTTTGCTTTGCTTTTGCAATAATTCAGACATTGGGATGGTCGTCAAGTTTTTGCATGTGTAATTTTGTTTTTGTTGGGAATATTGCTTCCTCGTCAATCATGGGGAGGGATCAGAAAAATAAAAGAAAAATATAGAAGAAAGTTTCGTGATGGCCACAACATACTAGTTTAAATGAACGAACGGATCCGTTCATTTTAAGAATTCGTTCTTTTTGACCCGTTCGTTCATGAACGACACATCTCTAGTATTAAGAAAAATTTACGCGAGTGAGCTGAAAATTGCAGGAAATGTAAAGTAGGACATGATATGCAAATGATTAGAATTGCAGACTAGTAGCGCATGCGTATGCTGAGCAGCGCCCTCTGAACGGCGGATCGAACCGAATATAGATAGACGGCTATAGCGAGACGTGTATGATTATCGATGGTTATATGCTAGAGTAAGCGTTAACTGAATCTTTACTATGCCTCTTCGACGAACGAAAGCGAAAGTTGAGCAAATTCGGAGTTTGAACGGGGCAGAATCGTCTACCTTCGGGAAGCTGGATTGTCTTATCGTGCAGTAGCCGCTCGTGTGCAGCGTAACAGCAGCACAATCATGCGCGTATGGAAGCAGTGGACGGACGAGGGTCGGACAGCTCGGAAATCCGGGAGTGGATCGAGAAATGTGACGTCAGCTCGCAATGACAGACACCTGATGCTTATGGCGCTGACGGACCGCACAGCTTCTTCTAGACAATTGGCAGCACAGTGGTCAACAGCTACAGGTGTTTCATTGTGTGCTTCACCAATTCGGAGACGTCTGCTGCAGCGTAGACTGCGCGCAAGGATTCCTTTATACAGGATTCCTCTCACGCAAAATCATCGCCACCTGCGGCTACAATGGGCCAATATGCGTAGGAGCTGACGTGCTGATTGGCAGCAGGTCGTCTTTTCTGACGATTCCCGCTTCAATTTGTGGCACCATGATGGCCGAATTCGTGTCAGGTGCTATGCCAGTGAACGGCACATTCCAGAGTGCAATATCGAACGCCACAGTGAACGAACACCCGGAGGTATGGTCTGGGTGCCATGGACGATCATAATTGCTACGAATTGTGGGCAATTTGAACAGTACCCGATACATAAACGAAGTTTTACAGCCCCAAGCTATTCCTTTCCTACAAGGATTGCCAGGGGCTATATTCCAGCAGGATAATGCCCGTCTACATGTCGCCAGGACTGTCGAATCCTACCTTGATTCGCAGCAAGTACAACTTCTTCCTTGGCCTGCATATTCCCCGGATATGTCACCGATTGAACATGTGTGGGATTTCGTTGGGCGGCGTCTCGCTCGTGATCCTCGTCCTGTTGCTTCGACAGACGAACTTTGGTTGCGCATACAAACAATATGGAATACTCTTCTGCAGGCAGATATTTAAACTTTGTTTCACTCCATGCCGAGTCGTGTAGCAGCTCTTATTGAGGCACGTGGTGGCCACACAAAATACTAATTTCTATCTCTTCTTATTGTGTGTTTGGTCTGAAAATGTAATCATTTATTTGTACCATTACCACTCAACTGTGTACTAAATTTCATTCAACTATGATGCTTCTTTAATGGTGTTGCAATTTTCACAAACAGGAGTGTATGTACAGGCATGTATAAAGAGTGAATTAGACCTAATCAGTCAAAAGAAAGGAGGCGTTAGAAGAGCCCAATTGGAGCATAGAACTATCCATTATACTGCCCAATTTGTAACCATAACCAAGTAAATGGAAAAAAAGAGTCAAAAAGAAAAAAAAATCTGAGATTAAAACCGATTTCTGAAATTCTTGGAAAATCTACACACAAAATAAGAACATATTTGAAAAGGGCAGACAAAATCCTATAAAATGACTTTTTTCATCGAGATAGTTACATTTATTAGCGAGCAACAAGCTTTGAAACAATTGACGTACTGAAAGTTGAATTAGTACCAAAATCTGTACAAGGCATTTTCAAAAATAATCATTTGAGCTACAGCTGGTCATTTGAACTACATGTAAGATTATATGCGACAAAATTAAAAGCTTTCAAAATCTTTACAGCAGTACACTTGAAGTTAACATGTTATACTATTAAAATCAGGGGCGGATCTAGAGGGGGGCCATGGGGGCCATGGCCCCTCCCAAAGCCTTGTGATTGTACGAATTTTTTTAAGAAAAAAGAGAAAAAAAAATATTATGAGAAGATAACAAAATTTAACACATGGACCCAGAAAAAGAAGTATAGGCCTTAATTGGGAGATAAATTATGTCCCTACCCTCAAAACAAAATTTCCAAAATTTTTCTCCATCTTTTACATCATTTCTTGATTCCAACTACAGACACTTGGACGATCTCTAAATGCTGCGGTTCTCAGAGTATACCTATTGTTTACAAGACCAAAGAGAGTCTAAATTTTCGTTTTTATGGCTTTAATTTCGAAACCAAGGAGAGAAATCCCTTTTCCCATACCCTTTCACAAATGCCTTGATATGTAGTAAAAAAATTGCATTTTAAGTATTTGGCAAAACTGTCAACGGAAACTAGCTTATCCAGCCCTTATCAGTTAACTTGCTTAAAAGCAACTTAAGAGCCATTCCATTTCAGATCAGGCAGGGTCTGTCACATGACCATCACCGATTTTTTTGAAAAAATTACAGTAGTTACAACTAAGAGACATATGAAATATCCCAAAAGGATTTTGCAAGAAATTTTTTTTTTCTTCAGTTAGAGCCTGTTAAAATTCTACACAAAATCCGCCATTTTGGAAAAAACCGGCAAAACACTCCATTTGAAATGGACACTAGTTCAAAAGTATTTAGCCTATTTGAATAATTTTTTTTCTAAAAATAAATAAGGACCCATATATCCTCTAGATATCATTTTTGAAAGTTTAGTTAGGTTTTTTGATAAAGAAAAAAATTCATTTTTGGCGCGAAAAAACTGCATTTTTACCGATTTTATGATTTTTTTTCTCCATGAAAAAAAATTTTTTTTACTAAACGGAGATGGCAGTCTAAAGCCGATATATGATAGTTTCATAAAATATTTTATTATAATCCTTGGATGCATACAGCCTCAGAAATAAAATTTGAAATTTTGATAATTTTCAAAAATTAGCGATTTTTGAAGTGATTTTACTCAAAAAACCCATTTTTTAAAATTCTAAAAATTGGCTCATTTGAACCCCATATAATGCTTAACAAGTGGATAGACACCGCATCCCGTATTTTTTCCCATAAAATGTTTTATGATTTTTTGAAAGTGACCTTATCGCCCATGGAATGCATGTAAAATAAAAATTTCTAATAATTTCAGTCACTGAAAATCTGATTATATTAATGCCTAATAGCTACAATAATGGTTCACTTTATCAGCAACAAGTAAAACTTTACTGACTTTTAATAATATAGCAGTATTAAACCGCTTCTGATGACCCAGTCAATTCGTCTTTTTGTACTTCGTTATATAAATATATTTTTCTGCTGATCAGCGCCTAATTGTTATGGGAGCTGAGCTTCCATACTTCCTTATTTGTTTCACTCAAATTTCTGTCAGGCCACTTAAGCATTAAAATAAGTTCTGAAGACTATAGGGATCCTGCACTTCTTTTGTTAGAAATTGGATCCCTGGCTACCTTTGGTGATATGTTTGGTTACCTCAACTTACAACCATGTTCAATTGATTACTTCTCTCATAAAACAGGTGAGTTTTTTCAATTCTTAAACTACAAGTGAGTTTTGCGGTTTGAATTTATATACATATGCGGTATACATATTCTTACGTATAAAAGTAATCATACGAGGTAGGATCCAAAAATTATATGACAATATTCGCCAATGACAACCAAAGCACGAAATTAAAATTAATCGTTTTAAATGCATTGTATTGTTCTTCCCTTTGATGGTTTCCCCTGTCGCGTAAATGAGTTGAAGAGAAAGAGAATTGAAAGAGAAAAAATATGATTCGTTGCTGCATATGAAAGTAACGGTGAATGCATAGCTTTGGAGACAAAATAAACTAATGTTTATAAAAAAAAAAGGAACTGCTTTAACTGTTAGTGATAAAGTACATCATTATCGTAGCTATTAGTCATTAATATAATCACCAAAGGCTCTTCTATCTAAAGGCTACACACAGAGTCTTACAAAAAGACGAATTGAATGGGTCATCAAAAGCGGTTTGTTAGTGATATATTATTAAAAGTCAGTAAGATTTTAGTTGTTCCTGATAAAGTGCACTGTTATTGTAGCTATTAGGCATTAATATAATCAGGATTTCAGTTACTGAAATTATTAGACATTTTTATTTTACATGCATGCCATGGACGATAAGGTCACTTTCAAAAAATCATAAAACATTTTATGGGAAAAAGTACGGGATGAGGTGTCTATCCACTTGTTAAACATTATATGAGGTTCAAATGAGCCAATTTTTAGATTTTTAAAAAATGGGTTTTTTGAGTAAAATCACTCCAAAAATCGCTAATTTTTGAAAATTTTCAAATTTTCAAATTTTATTTCCGAGACTGTATGCATCCAAGGATTATAATAAAATATGTTATGAAACTATCATATAAGGGCTTTAGACTGCCATCTCCGTTTAGTAAAAAAACTTTTTTTTCATGGAGAAAAAAAATCATAAAATCGGTAAAAATGCAGTTTTTTCGCGGCAAAAATGAATTTTTTTCTTTATCAAAAAACCTAACTAAACTTTCAAAAACGATGTCTAGAGGATATATGGTTCCTTATTCATTTTTAGAAAAAAGAATTATTAAAATAGGTTTAATACTTTTGAAATAGTGTCCATTTCAAATGAAGTGTTTTTCCGGTTTTTTCCAAAATGGCGGATTTTGTGCAGAATTTTAATAGGCTGTAACTGAAGAAAAAAAAATTTTCTTGCAAAATCCTTTTGGGATATTTCATATGTCCCTTAGTTGTAACTACTGTATTTTTTTCAAAAAAAATCGGTGATGGTCATATGACACTTTTCATACCTGCCTGCCTGATTTGAAATGGAATGACTCTTAAATGAAATTTTTTGGGATTTCAATTACAAACGATCTTTGATAGGACCCCCTCCCTCCCTAGTTTATATCGTAATAATAGCTTTAAAAGAAGGTTTTTGGAGGAGCTCACGAATTTTCCATCTCTTTCTAAAATATGTATAAAAATAGTTAAAAATGGAAATTTTAGAGCCTCAAATGCAAAATATTTCCATAAATGAAGAATTCTAAGCACCTTCACTCTTCCTGAAATGTAAGCAAACATTACCTAAAGGTGCATTTTTATGATGGATTGCTGAAGAGCATCCCTCCTCTTCTAACTTCTCGATGTATAATGACAGAGTATTTTGGTTTCTCAGCTTTATTTTCAAAAAATATTTTGGGGCCAGCACCTGAAAGCCGACCTTTCTCGGTACATCATCAAAAATAGACAAAATGCGTTTTTAGTTTCCTAATTTTCAAAAATTACACGGTAATTTAAATTTTGAAACATTTTCAAGGGAGATTCCGAAATCCACCCCCTCACCTAATGTCCCGATACCCCGAAAATTAAGTTTTTAAAACTTCATTTTAATAAAATTTCTCGGGATTTCGGAGTTTGTTCAAAAATTTCGGTGGCCCCTCCCAAAACAATCGGCTGGATCCGCCACTGATTAAAATTACTAAGTAAACTCATTAAAAAAAATTGAAAACAAGTTAAAAGTTGCAAGTAAAATCCTCTATATTTTGTATATTTCATAAAAATAATCAAACAGAAGTTAAGTACATATGCCAACATTAAAGATGTAAGAGTGCACACAGCAGGGGAGAAAGAAAAAAAATGGATGAAAGGTTTTTGCATTTTTGGGTAGCATTTAAAATAAGACGAAAAAAGTATAGGAGTTAGTGAGAAAATATAGGAAATATAGGAGAATATCTGACAAATTGTAAAAATATAAGAAATATAGGAGGACTATGAGCACTGCATCATCTAAAATCATCTATAATTCCGTTTTTGGAACTTCAATTTCGAATAATTTCTGTGAGAGATTCTCTAAACCTCAACCCTTATCCTGAAAATTGTCCTGTGCATTTTTAGGGCTTGATTTTGCGACTATTCCGGAAAAGTCCTGAACCTCATCTCATCTCATAACTTCAACAAAAATAGCCATGAAAAGGATTTTTAGTATTTTAAAATTAAAAAACAATTTCAGAGGAGTGCCAACTGCCCTCTTCACATAATTGAAGACCATATAAAATTTCATTTTTAGGACTTAAATTTCGAAAGAAATTCCGGGTGAAGGTTCTTCGAACATTTCTTCTTGTCATCAAAGTTAATTTACTGTTCTGTTTTTGGGACTTCAATTTCCAAAAAACTCCTTGGGAGTACCCCCAATCCTCTCTTCCTCAACATCATAAAAACTTGCATAAAATTTCGTTTCTGGATTTTAAATTCTGAAAAAGTTCCGGCGAAGAGGCTCCGATCCGAATCCATAGAATTTTCCCTAATGTTTACAAAGAAGGCTTACAATTGCGTTTTAGGACTTCAATTTCGAGATATTTCAAAGGCAGAATCTGCGAGTTTTAACTCTTCTTAAAAGTCCCGAATCTCTCCTCCTCTAAACATCACCAGTGTTCGTGTAAACTGCAATTTTAGAACTATAGGTTCGAACATTTTCCGGAGGAGGAGGACCTTCGCGAATGTTACACTTATGTCCGTAGATTCATAAGGTTATTTTTCTTTCCCCGCCCCACGCAACTCTCTAAATTTGATTGTGTGATACTAGTAATGACAGTCCTTCGTTCAGTTATGTATATGTTTGAAAAAAAAAAAAAACACTTCCAAGAATTTTGAAAGTTTTGAGCATGGTTTCCGCTACTGTCGAATTTTTCGCAAAATACAGAAATACTAGTTCATATAAGTAAATAATGCAAAGTATTTTCTCTTTTTAACTAAAATAGAAAAATTTAATTCATTAAAAAAAGAACCTGCATGACCAGAGAGAGGAAGCAAGCAAGACGATAGTCAACTCAATCTTTTTAAAATCTTAGCTAATAAGATGTTTAAATTACTGTCAAGTTTAACAATATTTAGTCTTAATGGGCATTATGTCCCATACCAATAAATGCATTATTGGGAGGAGGGGACTAGCAACGTTTTAAAAACCAAACATGTGTTTTCTTAATGGTAAGCATAATCCAAGATTTTTTATTTTAAATATAAAAAAAACAGCTACAGCATGTATTTTTACGTATGTGCGTATGTGTGTATGTGTATATGTATGTCGCATAACTCAAGAACGGAATGTCCTAGGAAGTTGGAATTTGGTGCTTAGACTCCTAGTGGGGTCTAGTTGTGCACCTCCCTTTTTGGTTGCATTCGGATGCTCTAAAGGGGGTCTTTTGCCCCTTTTTGGGGTGATATCATTGTTAATTTCGATGTAAACTCAAGTGGTGTTATAATTTGGCGGACACTTGGCGATATATCGCCAATCTTTTGGTCGCCAAGTTTTGTTGCCAACTTGGCGACAAATTTGGCGATTTAAAAAAAAAAAATTGAGCAATCGCGATTGCTTCTTGTTCTCACTTGACTGTTTTTGATGTTACGCTGATTTTATTTTCCCACCAGCACCCTCTGCAGCATCACCGTCGACCGGGTCCTCACGATGCTGCTCCGATAGCGAAAACCGTCTCCAGGTTGCGTCAATATCCTACCCACACGCGCATATATACACAACTACACACACACACACGCACACACAAATACATACACAACTACACACACACGCACACACAAATACATACACAACTACACACACACGCACACACAAATACATACACCTACACACACATACACAAACACACACATACACACACACGCATACGTGCAGACATCTACACACATAACTACCCACACACTCATGCCTGCACACAGACACAAACACATATGCCTACACACACATACACAGAGCCGTGTCCAAGGGGAGGGTTTTAGGGGTTAAACCCTTCCCATTAGGAAAAACAAAACAATGAAACATTAAATGATTTTTCAAAATTTCTTTTAAGTTTTAATTAATTTTAGAGTTAATACTCTAATACAGTGTTCAACCTCGTTAATATTTATCCATCTTTAACAATAAACATTTTCCTGAATTATAGGATTCTCCTCAAGCACCTTCATTACTAAATACACTACACTGGTGTGCAAAAATTAAGGACGAGACGGTTTTTTCAATATAACTTTGTACAAAAGCTTTCCAAATCAACACATTTAATACTGTAAGCTCCCCAATACGTAAGGACATGTGTAATGTATAAGCAACACTTACTAAAAGAGAAATCAGATGGATAAAAAGAACGACATGTGTAATGTAAGCAACACTTACTAAAAGAGAAATCAGAGGGATAAAAAGAAGCTTTATTGAAAAAGTAGCATGGAGCGCAATGCGACTGAAGGCCGAAACATCCCTGTGATGGGTGTCCAGCAAGAAACATCCGGTCTTTAGTAGGGGATATGATCTCCCCCGACTGCTAGGCAGGTTTCACAGCGTCTGCACATGCTGAGAATGAGGGTGTCAATGAGTTGTTGAGGCATTACTGCCCATTCGTCTTGCAGCGCCAATCGAAGCTCCCGAATCGTTACTGGTGGTAAGGTACGAGCTGCCAAGCGTCTGCCTAGAAAATCATATACCTGCTCGATGGGACTTAGATCCGGAGATTGTGCCGGCCAATCCATATGTTCAATATCCTCGCTCTCTAAGAGCTGTTCGGCAGCTACTGAGCGATGACATGGTGCATTGTCGTCCATGAAAAGGAACTGCGGACCCATAGCGCCTCTAAAAAGACGCACATATGGAAGAAGACTCTCGTTGCAATAACGGGTCCCGTTGACTGAACCTGCGTCGAAGATGTGAAGGTCTGTACGACTACCAAGCATGATGCCTCCCCAAACGAGAACACCGCGACCTCCATACCTTACCCTTTTAATGATGATTGCGGCTTCCCCGCTCTCTCCAGATGAGTATGCGATGAGAATCGCTACTCAGACTGAATCTGCTCTCATCTGTAAAGAGTACTCGTCCCCATTCATTGTCTCTCCAATTCCGGTGTTCCCGGCACCACAGAGAACGCCTTCTCCGATAGGCAGGCGTTAGAGATACACACCGTATATGGCGTCGTGCAAACAGACCACCACCGTGCAGTCTTCTGGCCACGGTAAAACGCGATATCGGTCGTCCAGTCGCCTGTGTTGTGTGTCTAGCGATTTCTCCCGCTGTCTGCCGCCTGTTTGTTCTGGCCTGTAAGACAATATACCTGTCATCTGCGGGTGTGGTTCCTCGTGGACGACCACTACTGAACTTCCGGATAGCTGTTCCTGTAGTTTGAAATTGTCTATAAAGTCGTGAAACGATGCTGTGAGCAATTCCGAACCCTGCAGCAACACTTGTCACACTGCTGCCTTCCTCCAACTTCCCAATGATTCGACCTCGGGTAAAAGCATCCAGATGTCGTCTAACAGATTGATTATTCGCCATTTCTCGCTGAGGCAGCAACTCGGTGTGAATTTAACTTCTATACGACGTGCAATCTCTTTGCCAGAAATACTGATCTTACACCGACAACATGCTTTATACTACTCAGACACTCCCCCATTACGTCTGCCTGCATATCTGCGCATAAGCTACCATACATCACCTTACTTAATCTCCTGATTGGTCTTTCTGTCCGCTCTGCCTCTTCGTTCAGCTAATATGCTAATTTTTCGACTTGGTCCTTAGTTTTTGCACACCAGTGTATGTCGCAAAAAAAATATATGCACCTACAGGAATTAGAGCCACAATCATGAAACTTGGCACAAATGAAGTTTGGTAGCCGATATGCAAATGATTAAAATTTCAGCGTCAATGAAACAAGGCTAAGCGCGCTATGAGCATGTGAGTTGCACAGGTGGGAAAGTTTAAAAGCATGAGTACTTGTGCCGTAGGTTTATTCAGTCGAAATTGTTGACTTCAGTAGACTGTATTGTGACTTAAGATGCCTCTAAGACGTAACCGGCGGCAGTACGAACAGCTGACGGAGTTTGATAAGGGACGTATAATAGTCCTCAGAGAAGCAAGTTGGTTAAACAGGAGTATCGGCTGCCACCTCGGTCGGAGTGATATGGTAGTTGCATGGTGTTGGCAACAGTAGATCACAGAAGGGTCGTCTACCGTCGCGGAGGGTCAGGGCGTCCCAGGAACACAATTGAACGCGAGGATCGCGCAATCAGAAGAGCGGCCACGCCGGCGCCGACAACGTCGCCAGCATCGATTTAACGCCACTTACTTCCTTCCAGGCATCCGGTGAAATCAAGGGAAATCATTAGGAGACGACTGGCCGAAATTGGCTTGGAGCCCACGTCCATTAAGACGCTTGCCAGTGACTCCACATCACAGGTGTGACAGTGCGATAAGAATCACACTGCCACATTATAAATGTGCCAGTGTGATTCTTATCGCACTGTCCCAACAGGCAGTGTCGACTGGATTTTTGCCGACCTCGGGCAGCTTGGAGCGTAACAGACTGGAGGCGTTTGATCTTCAGCGATGAATCCCGATTCAGTCTCAGTGCTGATAATCACCGTACACGTGTGTGGAGGTGCACCGGCCAGCGCTTCGATCCGGCATTTGTTGTCGAGCGGCATACAGCTATTTGACAAGCTGTGACAGTGTGGGGAGCGATTTCTTGGGACACACGATCACCTCTGGTTGTTCTCCAAGGCACTTTGACAGCTCGCAGATACGTGGACAGCATTTTAACGCCGATTGTTCTGCCCATACTATCAAGTCGCCCTGGTGCCATTTATCAGCAGGATAATGCTTGTCCACATACTGCGTGATTCGTTCAACATTGTCTTCAGGGATATGACGTACTCCCATGGCCTGCCAGTCCACCAGACCTTTCGCCAACAGAGCATGTCTGAGACTTGCTGGGAAGGCAACTGCAGTCATCCCGAGATACAGGGGAATTAACGACACAGTTGCAAAGATTATGGCATGATCTTCCGCAGGGGGTCATAAGTGACCTAATTGATTCTATGCCACGCCGTATTTCGGCTTGTATAGCTGCCAGAGATGGCTTTACTATTAACTGATTTGCAACTTTTTACATGCTGTAACTGCTCAATAAAATTATCTTTTATTCTGAATTTTTAATCATCTTCTTATCTCCTTATACACTACATGCCTGCCAAGCAGTGGCGGCTCGTCGCTTAATTCGGCGGGTGGGCTCGCTGTTATCAGAGGCGCCCGATGGGAGGTCACTGTGGCCTCCCAAAAGTTTCTTTATTTGGCAAATTTGGAGACCATATAGCTTTTTAGGTCTAATGTATCTTCTAATTATGTTTAAGTATCTAATTTTTTATCATTCAGTAAAGTTCGGAGTTTCATTTTGTGAATTAAGACACTCTTGTGAATTAAGACACCCTCTCCTCTCAAAAATTTTAGTTCGAGGTGTCTTTGGCGTTTGTATAAAGTTTCCACAAAACAAAAGAAAAACAGATCGTGGTTTTATCGTCGTCAGAAAGCCTAACTGATGATAAAGCATTATCAATAAGCTGTTTGTCAAAAGCAGGCAAAAGTACAGCAACATTTATTGCAAAAGAGTCTAAAAGAGTCTAATCAAAATTGCTCGATCTTATTTTACTGTACATTTTGTTTCTTCGTGGTTCTCTGTAGTTTAATGGTGTAAAAAAAGTTAATTGTTCTAGAAAGTAATTCATATAGTTAGCGAATTCAAAGAGAAAAATGTTGCTGGGTATCGTCAGTTTGAATATGACTTGATTCCCTTTGAAAAGTTTAATGTAGTAGTCCAAAAAGACCACGATTGACTTTATAAAGACACCGCGGTGTCCTTATTAACGTACCGACGGATCGGGTGGAGGGATATGATCCTGATGTATATACTGCACAGACGTGCACAGCAGTGACCTACAGAAGATAACGACTTATCAGTGCCCCAAATGTGACGATTGATTCTTCTCATTTCCATTGAAGTAAATATTGAAATTTTAAAAATGTTACGTTTTTGAGTTTACCAGACGATTGACAATAAAGAATTTTTCAATTGTTTTTAGTTTCATTGTACTTTTGGCATCTTTTCGGAGTTGGCCCTATTGGAGGGACACGTGCGCCTAATAAGGTCAAATCGCCATTCTTGGTTATAACTGCTGAAAAACATAATTGATACCTTAATTGCTACTATACATTAATACCAGTCTTTATCGCAGTTCTTTTATAGGCTTTATTGCAATTTACTTATTTCGAGCTTCTCCTCAAGCGTCAAAGTTGAAATTGGTGGTTTTAGAAAATAATCTACTTGATTATTTTTTAAAAGTTCGAGGAAAGCAACTTCAATAATATATTTTTGATATTTAAAAAGACCAAACACTAGCCACTAGTAATAAATGACAAAAGGCATTAATCTAACTCATATTACACCCTCGATACCAACACGATCTCTGGGATCATGCAGTAGCATTAGCTTTCACTTTAGCATCCTTCGTTATTATATATCTTCATATAAATAGTATCCGATGATCGAGTAACCCGCGTGATTCAAAAATGAAAATCGCACAACGGCATGATAATTTGATAATATGTTTTGGTAATGTTTAACATGCAGGGAAAGACTTCATTGTGACAAGGCTGAACTCGATCCGGGAACTTAACTGTTTGACTGGTAAGTAATTATAAGGAATGAAGACTCGAAAAAGCGGTAAAAATTAACGTGACTGGAGTGAGGATTAAAATTTCAACCACCAAAATATCACTAAACAGGCAATTGCTCCGTTCAAATGTAGAAAGAATTTTCACTCGTCATACCATGACGGGCGGTTTTCTAGTTGATACCTAATTCGCAACTCCAACGAGCTATAGGGGGCACTGAAGTCACTGTCTAATGGCGGAATTGAAAACTAAAACAAACGCACATGGTAACGAAGAAAATGCTAAAAGTGTTGTGATTTTTGTTCGTACGTATGTTTTTTTCGCTTTATTCTTTTTAAATAAATTTTCAAAGTCTTGTGGATATTCTGGCCCACGTAGAAAGAAATGAGAATTCAAGAAGCATTACTAAACGTCAAACATTAATGCAAAGTACGTAGTTCGTAGTTCTAAGCAGCCATTTTCACGATGTTGAATTCGATATTTATCAATTCTTGATAAAACTAAATAATAATTGTGGCCTGACAAGAATAACAATTAATGCTAGACAATTTAATATGACATTACAAATTATTACCAAAAGAAGATGATACTTCTTTGCTTTGCTTTGGCTAGCGCTTGTTTTCCATTTGTAGCTGAGTTATTTCTCTCGAATTCCCGAATCGGTTAATTTAAAAATTTTCTGTTTCGATTTTTCTAATTTCTGAGTTACGATTTAATTGTGTCATGTTATGCAAATCATCAACAAAATTCTCACGGATATATGGTGGTAGTTTTCTTTTCAGTTGATTGACAATTATTTCTTTTTACTTATCGAATTCTGTAATCTTACTACCATTTTATTCCACTCATGATAAAAATTGAATATGGTTTAACTAAAAACGCGAAATCTCGCCAAGGCTACTTTGCTCGCACAATGCCAAAATTATAACCCTAAACAAATTTGGCGATACCTTTCAGCTGAGAATAAAAGGAATAAAGTAAATTCTTTCTCGGTTATTCATTTTGTTCTACGATAATATATTCAAGAAAATATTTTGCATACTGTCCATTCCAACTAAATGCTGCTGTAAAATATGGTAAGTTTAATTAATTTAAGATTAAAAAAACTCCCATATTCTTACAAATTCATACAAAACAATAAAATTTTTTACCTTGTAGAACGTTATCCAGGTTTGTTAATCCAGAATTTTCGCTTTCACCTATTATTAAGGAAATAATGAAAACTAACATTATTTTGAGGAGCTCGAGAATACTACTAAGGGACGAATTAATTTCTGTAGCTGAAAGCAAACTAAGACACATCGATTGCGTTAATAAATACTCAAAACAAACTGCCTGTGTTTACGTCAACAGACACACATGGAACGCAACGTGGCAAAGTTTTAGTTGCATTCGCAGTTTTATAAATCACCGCAAGGTAGCGTATTCGAGCGCTGGAGTTCCGAATAACATTTGGATCAAATTACGAAACTGGTAACTAATTTTTCTAGAAACATGCAGTTTACTTAATTAACAATATATTCTTTTCATAAGAAATTTAATTTACTTTGAATTTTCACAGTGTAATAATTTAGGTTTGCTCAGTGTTAGAATACTCTAGCGTAGAAAAGGCATGACAATAAGCCCTACATGATTAAGACTTATTACTTTAATCAAATATCATAACTTATCAGAAAATTGAAAAAAATCACCCAGTGGAAACTATATTAGGAACAGCTTTTAATTCAAAAATACAAAGTCTGAACTCTTATTATATTAGCACAACACTGAAAACCAACTGCACCTAAATTCAAACTGCAACTTAAAAAATGGCAAACACCTTTTCGAAAATAAAATCTCCTTTCAGAAATTTCGAGAATGCGATCAAAGTTAAATAAAGAAAAAAAAAAAAAACAAATTAAAATACGTATTCCATGGAATGAAATCAGAGGGAACCCAAAATATTGTAAATCCCAGTACCTGATAGTAACAGTCGTTTAAGATTGAAGAAAAGGAAAAAATGAATTAAAAATCCATCAAAAAAGAGAGAGAGAGAAAACCGGGAGAGAGCGATGAGAGAACTTTTCTTTTCCCAGTGGGGTGGGCTCCGAGATTTCTGCCCTTTGCTTCGCTGAAACATTGTATAAGCGACGCGAGACGAGACACTTTCCTCCCACTTGCTTCTACTATTGCCATTGGATGAAGATGGATTTCCAAGGGGCAGGAAGGACCCGGCCCAAACACATCGTTCGGGGTGACATCGCTTGCCGTTTTCGTTACTTTGGTTCAATCGTCGCAGTTGGTAAAGTTGTGGGCCGCCGTTAAAAAGGCCCAAAGGAACGTTCTTAAAGCGCTAACGCTAGTTAACAGAAAAGAGAAACTTTTTTTTCTTTATATATTAGCGATAAGCAGAGTGCTAGAAATTTAAAATCAGTTTCATGCCCTGATTTTTTAAAAACTGAAACACCAGAAGATATTTTTTAACAATTTATTTAATTATGTACTATTTTTCCGGGTGGGCCTTGCCCACCCGGCCCATAGTGACGAGCCGCCACTGCTGCCAAGTTTCGTGAGTGTAGCTCAATTTCTTCTGGGTGCATATATTTTTTGAAAAAAATAACGATGAAGGAATGGCTGAAAAGTCCGACAATGCTGAGCATGCAAGGGAAACTTATTTAAAGAGAGTATTAGACAATGATGTAGCCAAAAGAAAAAAAAAATAGAGGGGCACGGGAAATGGTTACTTTGCTTACTATTAGGTTTTTTTATGGTCAAAAAGGAAAATTATTTTGGGTTTCGGAAAAGGATATACAGTCGACTCCCGCTACAACGCGATTCGACTTACGCGAAATGGCTATAACGCGAAATTTTCAAGAATAACGAATTTTAGAGCTGACGCGAATTTTTCACCCACAACACGAATTGTTTTGGAAGGAAGTATCAGCTTCGTTATTGGCTACTAAATATAGATTTCGTGAATGTTATCACATCCCTGTAAGCATCACTGACAGTCAAAGTTCACACCCCAAACTAGTCTAGTGCATCAAATAACCACTCTCAGCTTCTTTCATTTATTTTTTTTTTCATTCTAAATATAAAAGTAGATGAAATATAATGGCACCTTAGTGTCACTTTCATCTGAAGTTTTAGTTTGAGGGCTGTTTATAAGTGTCTTAAAGTATTTGATATGCTTTAAAAAATTTGTATGCATATGTTTTTCCACAACGCGAAATTTCGACTTGCGCGAGGAATCTTGGAACTCATCCCTCGCGTAAGTCGGGACTCGACTGTATCCTCAAATCCTTTCCCTTTGAATACGCCTTTGGTGTTTGCTGGATGAATTTGTCGTTTCATATATCAGAAGAATGTTTCTATGCGAAACAGCAGTTGTTTGGTATCAAATTTATATTTTCATCAAATTCCTGAAAAAAAAAAAAGATTTCATTTAACAAATGTAAAAAAAAAAAAAAAAACTACTTATCGAACTAAAATGGTTTATTCAACATGCTTAGTTACTTTCCTTTGAGAATATAAGTTTTAAGGAAAAAAGTTTGAACCCCTCCCTTTTTGAAATCCTGGACACGGGCCTGCACATACACATCCCCCCCCCACACACGCAAACACTCATACTCACAACTACCCACACACTCATACCTGCACACAGACACAAACACACATGCCTACACACACATACACATACTCCCCCCCCCGCACACAAACACACATACCCCCACACACATAAACCCACCCGCCTACACACACACACACACACACACACACACACTCGGGATTGCGAAAAACATAATTTGAATTCAAGAGGTCAAAATTCAAATTATTATTATTTTTTTTTTTAATCTGGTTTCAATTTGGCCACTGTTGGTGATATTTAGAGAGATTGAATCACATTAAAACTGCCAATAATTAGAAAGTGACATTAAATTGGAGCAAAAGGAAGTCATGTGATGCACACATCAGCTCGTTTTTAAAGATATCATAAAGGAAATTTGAATTAAATTTTCAACTGGAGATAAATCACACCAACGCCTTTTGAAAGATGAGAACGTGTAGCATTTCAGCACTTTGCTAAACCTTTTTAACCGACTTCGTATTGCGGCTTTTTATGTGTGTTTTCGTACTGCTTCAAGAATACTGGACCGATTTGAAAAATTCTTTTTTTGTTTGGAAGAGTATGCTTTCCAGATGGTCCCATGTAAATTTTGCCTGGATCTGATGAGGGGTCCCGGAGAAATCTAAGAAACTTTAAATTTCATACGTTGTGGCTAGGTAGACCAGCTTTCGTCAGCTCCGTGATACGTCACAGGAGGTCACGTGGTTTTGCCGTGCATGGTGCATTTTTTCGACGAAAGAATCGTGACTTGAACAATATTTAATTCTCAAGCATCGGGATGTTTGATATCACGGCGACCGCCTGACTGTTAATTTTAATTATAGTCTTACTAATGTATTTATTACTTATGTACTAAAATTAAATGTATTTTGTTACAAAAATAGTTGAATGAATTTAATGTTAAATTCTTTTTGCTAATAAATAACTTCATTTAGTCATTAAAGTTTTTTTTTATAATATTTCAATTTTGAAATATATTTAGTGTTCATTTCAAGGGGAATAGAAGACAAAAATCCCCCTCCCCCGCCTACAATTAAATTTATTTTACTTAATAAATATATCGTAACTTGTGTCCGATTTCTGAAGTTTGACAAGTATTCTAGATTTAATATTTCATGATGCTGTCAGTTTAATTTACAGTTACGGCAATACTAATTAACAGATTTCGTTGGAATTTTTTTATGTACTAGCTATGCTCCCCGATTATTAGGAGACGCCTGTACCGATTAGGAAAATTATTTTCCTGTTTGAAACGGTATACTTCTCCCGGTCGTCTAATGGTCTTCAACTCCGGGTATGAGGGATCCTGGAGAAATCGAGGGAACTCTTCAAATTTTTTACTCGCGCTTTGTTGTTTGTGAATCCATAGCGTCTCACTTAGTGAAACGATTTTTATGGGTTTTTTTGTTTAATGGATAGGAGTGATCTAACTTAGCTTCAAACATTTGCTTCACCATATTTGTTCTTTAGAAAAAAGTTATGGGCAAAAACAATAAACTTTATTTAATTTCAATATCAAACGATTAAATATAAAATCAATTGTTATAGGAAATACCATAAAACAAAGGTACTTTCTTTACTCAGCGTTAAAGAAAGTACCATAAAACATTAATATTAATCAGAGGTGCCCCCTTAAGTGCGGGGAGGGAATTTTGTGGGGTATTTTTCCTTTTTGGGGGGCTCTTACCTTGGGGAAGTCCTCTCCCTAAATATTTCTTCTGTATTGATCATTAGTAGTCATATCGCAAATTGTGAATAAAGACTCCTTTGAAACGAACAGGAAATTCATTTAGTATCATTGTTCTAGTAGTTTTTTGATCTTCATATATACAACATCACAGTAGATACCCTGTTTCTATTGTTGTGTTGATCTATTTCTATAATGAGGCCACGTTAAGAGAAGTGTGACTTTTTTCACGAGTTACGTGACACGCATTATTGTGAAATATAAAATAGTTAGGGAAACCATTGATATTTAAATAGTTCTAACTAAATTAGCGCACAAATAAATCCTGGAGAGGAACAAAGATCAATTTTTAGTGCCAATCGTATAAAATGTTATGCGCTTTAAGATTTTTTTTTCTTTAACTAAATTCAAAAAAGACGTTCTCAATTCGTCGAAATCTTTTTATGTATGTCCCCGTAAACTCAAACGCGCATAGACCAATTTGGAAAATTCTCACATTCTCACTCGAGATGTAACGTAAGGAATGCACCACATACTCTACCCTACGTACTTATTTTATATTTACGCCACTAAAAAGCAAAAAATAAATTATTTTCAAATAAAAAAAGAACCGACTTCAAAAAACAAAGAGGAACTAAAAAGCAAAAAATAACGGGTCATATTTATATACGCTTTCCTACCCAAACGTATAAATCAAATTTATTTTACAATTCTACTGCAAAAATCAAATAAACTGAAGACCCAATTGTAAAATAAACACTGATTTTAATTGCTATACCATGAACTATTTTAATACCTAACTAATTATATGCGATCTCTTAATTTTGAATATCCATTTGAAGTCGGGGCCTCCTATAAGCTACTACCTTACGTAACCGACAACCCATCTGAGTTGAACACAAATTTAATTAAACGCGAAATTAGCCTTTAAATCTAAATCTACTCAGTTACGTTAGGAGGCTCCGACTTCAAAAGGCTATTCAAAATTAAGATATCACATATAATTAGTTAGGTATTAAAATAGTTCATGGTATGGCAATTAAAATCAGTGTTTATTTTACAGTTGGGTCTTCAGTTTATCTGATTTTTGTAATGGAATTGTAAAATAAATTTGATTTATACGTTTGGGTAGGAAAGCGTATATAAGTATGACCCGTTATTTTTTACTCTTTAGTTCCTCTTTGTTTTTTGAAGTCGGTTCTTTTTTTATTTGAAAATAATTTATTCCTAAATTTTATCTGTTATGCTATAAAACTTTTACGAAGAAAAACTACCAACGATTCTGTTTCTCCACTGTACATTGACTCATGGTATAACGCCTAGGATTACTATGAAACAGATGTCGCGGTGTAGAAGGCGCACTTGAGATTACTGAAATGTAAATAAGAGGTGAGGGCTGTCAACGGGATTTTTTTATTTTTTTTATTTTAAGTGGTTGAAGGTACAGGCTCGCAGGTCAGTATTTTGCCCTGGGACCCGCATTGAGCTCTCGGCGGCCCTGCCCCTCCCCTCCCATTGTTGCGAAACACCTTGGGCAGCAAAAGAAAGTTACAAGAAGAAGTTAGATAGAGTAGCACCTGCCCCCCCCCCCCCCAGTGTAGAATACCATAGATACTTTTTTTTCATCTTGGTGTGAATATTTTGCTCACCGCGCGGGTTATGAGGGGTTGAAAGAAAAAAATCAAATGTTCTCTCTTTTTCGCCATAAAACCAGAGGCAGCGAGTGAAGCTCCAAAAAGTGTGGGCAAATTTTTTTTCAGGAAAATGAAGACTATTTTAGGCCATCTTGAGTGACGGGGGGGGAGGGGGGCTCTGATGTTCTCTCGTGTAAAAGTTTTGGAATTGTAGTTTTAAAAAGCTGTTTTTTTTTGGCAACATTTGGGGAACGGAAAGGAGTTTGCAGGGTTGTCCCTGTAATGTTTTTTTTTTTAATAAAGCCTAATAACTAATAATAATAATAAAGACGAAGAAGTTTGGACTGTCTTTGGTAATGTATGGATATAAATCTTAAACTGGTGTCTTAAAGACACAAATTAAACCCATCTTTAGCAAACTTAGCGCAAGGGATTTGGGGTTCGCTTCCAGAAATTTTGAAAAGTTTAACTTTCTTTGAGGACTTCAGAAAAAAATCTTCGGATTTTTTTTCCCTAAGTTGAAGTCTTAAAAACGCCGTTTTACGCTTTGTAGCGGGGATTCTTTTCCTGATTTTCCCCTCACAAACTGGAGTCTTTGTAATGCAAATTTAGGTCTTCTTTGAATTTGAAGGAAGAAGGTGGTGCGCTGGGAGATTTTCTCCCGGGAGAATTTTCAAAATTGAAGTTTAAAAACTTAAATTTTAAATAATATTTAGTGACGTCGGGTAATCTCACCCAGAATGGTTTGAAATTAAAATCTTAACGTTGAGGAAATCTTTGATGATGAAAAAAGTGCGGGGGCAGTCGCCCCCCCTGCCCCTCCCCCGAATCGCAGCTAAAACAATAAGGAATTAGATAAGATGACGGTTAGATAAAGTGTCACAACATGCAAATGTCACGACATCGCCCCGGGGCATGCAGTTTCGTCCTTGTTATGGACGCATCAGTGTGGAATAATCAATAACCGAGCTGAAGGCAGATGCTATCTCATTGAAGCTGAGAGCGCCTACAAACTGGTAGTTAAAACTAGGGGTGGTAACTTACTGCTTATTACCTAAACTTTGTCTTCAACTGACGAGTTGAACCGTATCATTGCTGCGGACTCTCCCTATTGTGCTAAGGTTCGCTACCAGTTTGTTGGCATTCAGCTTCAGCAAGATGACATCTGCCTCCAGTTCGGTTATTGACTATTCTAGACTGATGAGTCCACGCAGGAACGAAACTGAAATCTCTGGATGGCAAAACCGGGGTATTGATACATTGTATTAGACTATCTATTAGTTTCACAAAATAACACAGAATTTCACTAATCTGCTCAACAAGATTATCATCGACATCATAACAACAATAGATCGGATGCAAAAACTCACTTTTAGTAGAATGCAACATCTTTTAGATATCAGCAAAAACGAAACTCCTGATAAAGACAAGCTGAAAATACTGAAGATTATAAAGAAAATCGATTAGATTAGTGAATTGCAGAATCAGCATATGCTTCAATGTTAACATAATACATAAATATAAGTGTCATACTCTCTATGGATTCAATCCCATTAAAGAGCATTAAAAAAAAGTTAAGGTTTAAAACCAAACTCTACGCAAATACGTATCGCAAGGTTATTTCCGTTGAAAGTCATTCACTCTGAAATAATTAACTTTTGATTTATTTGGCACATAGCATTTCATTTTTTGATTATTTATCTCACTCATTCTAATTTCAAATCGATTGAATTATTTGGTGCTTTTAAATGCATAGCTTGGATGTCGTAACTTATTTATTACTGTCTTTTATCGCATGTTTAGGGGCCGATCATTATTTACTTTAGGATGATTTTGGTCATTTTGCCCCCCTCCCCACATGTAAGGGTACGTAAGATTTTTCAAACCCCTTCCCCCTATTCTTATGTAAGATTAAGATTCCATTTCGTTTTTCAAAGTAATAAAATAACGAATCTTACATCACTGGAATCAAAATCAAATTCACTATTTTTAATTAAACCTTTTTGTGTAAAGAAATATTTACTGAAAAGTTGGAGTTTAGACTGAATCTTTTTTCGACACTTTTTACTTTCTTCTATATCTAATATATAGAAGAAAGTATTGGATTCGTGCAAATTTTCGAATTTCGAATTTTGACGGATTCGAACGTTTTGAGGTGTGCTGAGTTCATTTCGACTATTTTTGGAAAATGTCTGTCTGTCTGTCTGTGTGTGTGTGTATGTATGTGTGTGTGTATGTATGTGTGTCACGTCTGTGTGTGACCAGTTTTTTGTGGCCGCTCTACAGCAAAAACTACCGCATGAAATCGAACGAAATTTGGTACACATATGTGCCCCTATGTGAACTTGTGCCCATTGGTTTTTGGCGCGAATTCCTCCAAGGGGGGTGGAGCAATAAGACGTTTTTTGAGTTACGCGTGATTGCTATTCCTCAGGAAGTAACTGGCGGAATCAAACAAAATTTGGTCCATATGTTGCCATTAACAGGAGCAGGTGCTGATTCAATTTTGGTGTCAATAACTCAAAGGGGGGTTGAGCTATAGAACGTTTTTTGTCGTCAATTGTGACTGCTGTATCTCAAGAAATAACGAACGGAATCAAACAAAAATTTTTTGACAAGTAGCCCTTAGTGGGTATAAGAGCTGATTTTATTTTGGTGTCAACAGCTAAAAAGGGGGTAGCGCAATCGCCCGTTCTTTTTTTCCAATGTGAGTGCCCTATCTCAAGAAGTAATGCTACGTTCTGGTTGAAATTTGGAATATATGTGAATCCATACGTAAACAGGCTTTGGTTCAATTTTGACTCCAATCGCTCCAAGAGGTGTTGATTTTTTTTTTTTTTTTTTGCGAATAAAAATAGTTTTATTAATGCAACAATAAGAAAGATAAATCGTAATAGATTGTCGTCTGCGTATTTCTCGTGATTTTAATTGTATGGAAATGATCGGAAATATTATCTCAATGATTTAAAATTTTTAACTGTTGCCACTAATGTTTGTTAATAAATAAAATATTTGTAATTAATTCAAGTAAGGCTTTTAAAGTAACTTTCAATTTTCGCTCTTTGTTTTGTTTTTACAATAATTCAGACATTCGCAACTCCAACGAACTATAGGGGGCACTGAAGTCACTGTCTAATGGCGGAATTGAAAACTACAACAAACGCACATGGTAACGAAGAAAATGATAAAAGTGTTGTGATTTTTGTTCGTACGTATGATTTTTTCGCTTTATTCTTTTAAAATTAATTTTCAAAGTCTTGTGGATATTCTGGCCCACGTAGAAAGAAATGAGAATTCAAGAAGCATTACTAAACGTCAAAGATTCATGCAAACTACGTAGTTCGTAGTTCTAAGCAGCTATTTCCACGATGTTGAATTCGATATTTATCAATTCTTGATAAAACTAAATAATAATTGTGGCCTGACAAGAACAACAATTAATGCTAGAAAATTCAATGTGACATTACAAATTGTTATCGAAAGAAGATGATACTTTTTTGCCTTGCTTGGCTAGCGCTTATTTTTTTTTTTCCATTTGTAGTTGAGTTATTTCTCTCGAATTCCCGAATCGGTTCATTTAAAAATTTTCTGTTTCGATTTTTCTAATTTCTGAGTTACGATTTAATTGTGTCATGTTATGCAAATCATCAACAAAATTCTCACGGATATATGGTGGTAGTTTTCTTTTCAGTTGATTGACCATTATTTCCTTTCACTTATCGAATTCTGTGATCTTACTACCATTTTATTCCACTCATGATAAAAATTAAAAATGGTTTAACTAAAAACGCGAAATCTCGCCAAGGCTACTTTGCTCGCACAATACTAAAAATTAATAACCCTAAACAAATTTGGCGAAACCTTTCAGCTGAGAATAAAAGGAATAAAGTAAATTCTTTCAAATTTTTCATTTTGTTCTACGATAATAAATTCAAGAAAATATTTTGCGTACTGTCCATTCCAACTAAATGCTGCTGTAAAATATGGTAAGTTTAATTAATTTAAGATTAAAAAACCCCCCATATTCTTTCAAATTCATACAAAACAATAAAAAATTTTACCTGGTATAACGTTATCCAATTTTGTTAATCCAGAGTTTTCTTGTTTACGCTTCCACCATTTAATACTTTTTTGAAAGAAATAAGGAAAACTAACATTATTTTGAGAAGCTCGAGAATACTACTAAGGGACGAATTAATTTCTGTTGTTGAAGGCGTTCTTAGACATGTTGAATGCGTTACTCAGAACAAACTGACAGCGTTTACGTCAACAGACACACGTGATGCGCAACGTGGCAATGTTTTAGGTGCAGACGCAGTTTTATAAATCACCGCAAGGTAGCGTATTCGAGCGCTGGAGTTCCGAATTGGGATGGTCGTCAAGTTTTTGCATGTGTAATTTTGTTTCTGTTAGGAATATTGCTTCCTCGTCAAGCATGGGGAGGGATCAGAAAAAGGAAAAATATAGAAGAAAGTTTCGTGATGGCCACAACATACTAGTAATTGTATGGAAATGATCGGAAATACTATCTCAATGATTTAAAATTTTTAACTGTTGCCATCTTATGTTTGTTAATAAATAAAATATTTGTAATTAATTCAAGTAAGGCTTTTAAAGTAACTTTCAATTTTCGCTCTTTGTTTTGTTTTTACAATAATTCAGACATTGGGATGGTCGTCAAGTTTTTGCATGTGTAATTTTGTTTCTGTTAGGAATATTGCTTCCTCGTCAAGCATGGGGAGGGATCAGAAAAAGGAAAAATATAGAAGAAAGTTTCGTGATGGCCACAACATACTAGTTTGTATATGATACGATACAAACTAAAAATAATAAAAGATTTTCTTACCCCCCCCCCCTCGGAACCCTTACATAATTGTGAATGGCCCCTTAGGTTGTTTTTTATAAGGCAATAATAGGAGGTTACTATTCATGCAATCAGTGCCATTTTTACACATGATGGGAACATGAAGGCAAAGCCTAAGGCCTGCAACGTGCAGGAGCATTACGCTGTTTTAAAATGTTGGCAGTAGTGGTCTGGTCGAAGGGCTGTCACTGGCGACTAAATTACAAGAAATTACAGGGAAGGCGACTTTAGAGACTATTGTCGCTTTGCCTAAATGTTTGTGAAAACAACTATTTTTCAGTCAGTTGAAAAAAAAAAAAAAAACAGAGTAATTTAGCGACAAAAGGACTAGAATGAGTGAAAATTGCAAACCTTTTTTCCGAGAAAAAATTCGGAGAGAAAAAAAAGGAAAGAAAGCAAGAAAAGAAAATTCGCTCGTGAGAGACGACCAGGGTTGCCAGACGTCCCGGATTTCAAGGGACAGTCCCGTATTTTGAAAAATTGTCCCGCATCCCGGGGAACTTCCATATGGGACGGCTAAAGTCCCGTATTCTGGCTGATAACAATATTTTACAGAACGAGACATTATTTTAAGGGAAAAAAATAGAGTAAAACAAAAAATGTGAAATAATGAGCAATAAGAAAATCATGTGGCAGCAAACGCAAAAATTATGTATTTTTACTTTCTTCTATATCTAATATATAGAAGAAAGTATTGGATTCGTGCAAATTTTCGAATTTCAAATTTTGACGGATTCGAACGTTTTTAGGTGTGCTGAGTCCATTTCGACTATTTTTGGAAAATGTCTGTCTGTCTGTGTGTATGTGTGTGTGTCACGTCTGTGTGTGACCAGTTTTTTGTGGCCGCTCTACAGCAAAAACTACCGCATGAAATCGAACGAAATTTGGTACACATATGTGCCCCTATGTGAACTTGTGCCCATTGGTTTTTGGCGCGAATTCCTCCAAGGGGGGTGGAGCAATGGGACGTTCTTTGAGTTACGCGTGCTTGCTATTCCTCAGGAAGTAACTGGCGGAATCAAACAAAATTTGGTCCATATGTTGCCATTAACAGGAACAGGTGCTGATTCAATTTTGGTGTCAATAACTCAAACGGGGGTTAAGCTATAGAATGTTTTTTGTTGTCAATTGTGACTGCTGTATCTCAAGAAATAATGAACGGAATGAAAGAAAAATTTATCGACAAGTAGCCCTTAGTGGGTATAAGAGCTGATTTTATTTTGGTGTCAACAGCTAAAAAGTGGGTAGCGCAATCGCCCGTTCGTTTTTTCCATTGTGAGTCCCTATCTCAAGAAGTAATGCTACGTTCTGGTTGAAATTTGGAATTTATGTGAATCCATATTTAAACAGGCTTTGGTTCAATTTTGACGCCAATCGCTCCAAGAGATGTTGATTTTTTTTTTCTTTTTTTTTTTGCGAATAAAAATAGCTTTATTATTGCAACAATGAGAAAGATAAATCGCAACAGATTGTCGCCTGCGTATTTCTCGTGATTTTAATTGCATGAAAATGATCGGAAATATTATCTCAATGATTTAAAATTTTTAATTGTTGCCATCTTATGTTTGTTAACAAATAAAATATTTGTAATTAATTCAAGCAAATCTTTTAAAATAACTTTCAGTTTTTGCTCTTTGCTTTGCTTTTGCAATAATTCAGACATTGGAATGGTCGTCAAGTTTTTGCATGTGTAATTTTGTTTTTTGTTGGGAATATTGCTTCCTCGTCAAGCATGGGGAGGGATCAGAAAAAAAAGAAAAATATAGAAGAAAGTTTCGTGATGGCCACAACATACTAGTCCTTTTTATTTGGTTTAATGTTGAAAATATATCTCTGCGCATGCGTCGTCAATCGCAAGGAAAACGATTTTTATACTTTGAACTAGCCGCCTGCGGCGACCAGCTGGTTCGCCTTCTTACGCCATTCGCCTTTCTGTGCAAGCAGCCACCTACGGCGGCTGTTTGGCTAACTTGTCATTTACCTTTTTACTTCAAGTTTGCCGCCTTCGGTGGTTGTTTAAATAAATTTGGCAGCAGTATTAATCAATCCATCTCTATCTTTTTTTTTTTGTGCCATTCACATTTTTACGCCAAGATTGCCGCCTTCGGCGGCTATCTACCTTTACAATCTATCTCTACATTTTCGAATCCATCTCTATTTATTTTGACCTCCCCGCCCATTTCCTAATAAAAACAAAGATCTCTCAAAAAACCGCTTTTTTTTTATTTAAGTTGAGCAAAAAAAAGGCCAAATTCCCCATAGTATGCAAAAAGTAGGTTTGACAAAGATAAAAAAAAAAATCTCGCTGTTTTTATTGAATTAATGCGCACAACTATGAAATGTAACGTAATATAGATACAGCGAAAGGTCCAGCTTGGGGGGGGGGGGGGGGGGGGGCGGGATGGAAAAAGAAAATAAATGCAATCTCTAAATAAAACAAAAAAAAGGAAAGAAAAAAAGTAAGCGCTGCCGGAAAAACACGTGGTCATCACGTCAGAAAATGTAGATGTAAGCTATATAGTAAAAAAAAGAGATTAACATTGCTTGCGATTAAGATTCCATCGTAAATATCGAATCGAAATCCAAGTAGTGACGTCACAGGCATAAAAGATTGAAGAACGCTTTTTTCGACTGATGCGTGAAAGGACATGATGTGTTCAGCATTAAAAAAATTGTAAAAAAAAAACTATTGCGTATTTTTAAGAACTTTTTTCTTCTGAAGAGGGCGAAATGTTTTTACTATTACCAACTTAAATTTCAGAAATGAGGCTTTGATACTTCTCGCAGGATGATGTTAGAAAAAAATAAAACCCAGAAAAACATGCAAATTAAAGGTTTTTTCAAAAATTTATAAAAAATACAAAAATTGCTCAATCTTCAAACTTTTTTCATTCATCATATTTAAAATTAAATTTCCTACACTATAGTACAAAAAATATTTCTGTGGTGCGGTTGGTTCGGGGTCTGTGAGGTAGAAATTACTAAAAAGTGCAAAAAAACACATAAAACATTAAATAACTTTTTTTCTAATTAAAATATCAAAAATCGAAGCCCGAGGTGCACATCTTCGGCAAAAACAGCACCTGTATACCAAATTTCATCTTTCTAAGCCTTACCATTCTTCCGGGAAGCGCGCCACACACACACACACACAAACATCTTATTTTATTAATATGTATAGTATGCGACATTTTGTGAGTGCTTTGTTGCGATTGAATTTTTCAGATTTATCATGAACAGACGTCTCAAAAATCCCCCCCCCCTTTCACTCCTAGAAGCCTATCCCGTATTTACTGTTCTTAATCTTGGCAACCCTGGAGACGACCCGCTTCTTTCCAAAAAAAAAAAAAAAAAATCAGGAACGTTTACCCGTCTTTTTCAATAAGCATCCTAAAAAGGTGGAAAATGAAATGTTATAAACATGTATGCTATCAGAAACATACGGTTTTCTTATTCGTACAAAACCGACGGTCAATCTATGTAAAATTATTCTAAAATGTGTCAAAGAGTTTTTAATTTAAAATAATTGGACTTAACTCCGGGAAATGCGTGTTGGAGTGATTTTTTACTTCGGTTGTTGATCACGGAAATTTCGCCTGTCATATGAGTCTCCCAACTTTGAACACCGATTCGTGTTTGATCTTCATTTTCTGTAAAAGGTTGTGTGATGAAAATAAGACAATGAGAATAGATAGATAAATAGAAGCATAAAAAAATATTTTGAAAAAAAAGAGAGAGAGAGAGAGTTAAAAACTCAGCAAACAGCTGTTTCGAGGCGATCAAAACAAGATCTTCATCAGTGCATGAAAAACGAGCTGATGTGTACATCACATGACTTCCTTTTACTCCAATTTAATGTCATTTTCCCATTATTGGAAATTTTAATGTGATTCAATCTCTAAATATCACCAACAGTGACCAAATAGAAACCAGATTTTTTTTTAAAAAATGGCCAAATTTGTCGCTAAGTTTTCGACCAAAAGACTGGCGATATATCGCCAAGTGTCCGCCAAATTGGAACACCACTTGAGTTTACATAGAAATTAACAATGATTTCCCCCCAAAAAGGAGCAAAAGACCCCGTTAAAAACATCCAAATGCAACCAAAATTGAAGGTGCACAACTAGGACCCACTAGGAGTCTACGTACCAAATTTCAACTTTCTAGGACATACCGTTCTTGAGTTATGCGACATACATACGCACATACAGACGTCACGAGAAAACTCGTTGTAATTAACTCGGGAATCGTCAAAATGGATTATATGCCTAGGAACCTACAGACACTCGAAATATCCATTTTGACGACCCCTGAGTTAATTACAACGAATTTTCTCGTGACGTCCGTATATACGTGCGTATGTGTGTATGTATCTCGCATAACTCAAAAACGGTACGTCCTAGAAAGTTGAAAATTGGTACGTAGACTCCTAGTGGGTCCTAGTTGTGCACCTTCAATTTTGGTTGCATTTGGATGTTTTTAACGGGGTCTTTTGCTCCTTTTTGGGGGGAAATCATTGTTAATTTCGAAGTAAACTCAAGTGGTGTTATATTTTGTCGGACACTCGGCAATTTATCGCCAGTCTTTAGGTCGCCAAGTTTTGTCGCCAACTTGGCGACAAATTTGGCGATTTTTTAAATTTTTAAATTTGATTTTAATTTGCCCACGGTTGCTGATATTTAGAGAGTAAACAATTGAATCACATTAAAATTGCCAATGATGGGGAAATGACATTAAACTGGAGTAAAAGGAAGCATGGGCGCCCATATGTAAAATTGTAAGGGAGGGCTCAGATGTTTTAACCATGGTTTAGCAGGATTTTCCCCCATGCAAGCTGATTTCAGGACAGATTAGAGTCATTAAAATTTGACATTTTTAATAACTTATTCATTAATGGCTGGAGAAACGTTTTTACATTTTTGAAAAGAAAAACGTACTAAAAGGAAGAAAGTTCTAATTTCTAAGGGGGGGATCGAGCACCCCCCCCCCCCTTGCCCCCCTATATGGGCGCCCTTGAAAGGAAGCTATGTGATGCACACATCAACTCGTTTGTAAAAGGAAGTAAAAAGAACTAGCCGTCTCCCCCGGAAATTTTTCAAATTTGTAGTCTAAAAAATGTATTTTAGCTTTATATTTTTAAAAACTTGCCCCCCCCCCCTTTAGTGACGCCTCTGTTATAAACATAAAAAAGTTAGTCTTCGAAACAGAAAACTTGATGCAATTTTAGTATTTAACTAGCCGCCTGCGGCGACCAGCTGGTTCGTCTTCTTACGCCATTCGTCTTTCTGTGCAAGCAGCCACCTACGGCGGATGTTTGGCTAACTTGTCATTTACCTTTTTACTTCAAGTTTGCCTCCTTCGGCGGCTGTTTAAATAAAATCGGTAGCAGTATTAATCAATCCATCTCTATCTTTTTTTTTTGTGCCATTCACATTTTTACGCCAAGATTGCCGCCTTCGGCGGCTATCTACCTTTACGATCTATCTCTAAATTTTCTTATCCATCTCTATTTATTTTAGCCTCCCCGCCCATCTCGTAATAAAAACAAAGATCACTGAAGAAACCGCTTTTGTTTTACTTAAGTAGAACAAAAAAAAAAGCTCAAATTTCCCGTAGTGTGCAAAAAGTAGCGTTTGACAATGATTAAAAAATCTCGCTGTTTTTTATTGAATTAAATGCGCACAACTATGAAATGTAACGTAATACACAGAAACAGCAAAAGATCCAGCTTGGGGGGGGGGGTGGAAAAAGAAATAAACGCATTCCCCCAAATAAAACAAACAAAAAAAAAATAATAAAGGAAAGAAAAAAAAAAAGCAAGCGCTGCCGGAAAAACACGTGGTCATCACGTCATAAAATGTAGAAGTAAGCTTAGTAGTGAAAAAAAGATTAACATTGCTTGCGATTAAGATTCCATCGTAAATATCGAATCGAAATCCAAGTAGTGACGCCACAAGCATAAAAGATTGAAGAACGGTTTTTTCGACCGATGCGTGTAAAGACATGATGTGTTCATCATTAAAAAAATTGTAAAAAAAAAACCTATTGCATATTTTTTAGAATATTTTTTTTCTGAAGAGGGCGAAATGTTTTTACTATTACCAACTTAAATTTCAGAAATGAGGCTTTGATTCTTCTCGCAGGATGATATTAGAAAAAAATAAAACCCAGAAAAAAATGCAAATTAAAGGTTTTTTCAAAAATTCATAAAAAATACAAAAATTGCTCAATCTTCAAAATTTTTTCATTTATCATATTTAAAATTAAATTTTCTACACTATAGTACAAAAAATATTTGTGTGTTGCTATTGGTTCGGGGTCTGTGAGGTAAAAAGTACTAAAAAGTGCAAAAAAAACACATAAAACATTAAATAACTTTTTTCTAATTAAAATATCAAAAATCGAAGCCCGAGGTGCACATCTTTGGTCAAAACTGTACCTGTATATCAAATTTCATCTTTCTAGGCCTTACCGTTTCCCCGGGAAGCGCGCCACACACACACACACACAAACATCTTATTTTAATATATGTACTAGCCGCCTGCGGCGACCAGCTGGTCCGCCTTTTTACGCCATTCGCCTTTTTGCGCCAGAGTTGCCGCCTTCGGCGGCTGCTTAGACAATTTAGCGACGGTATTAATCAATGTTTTTCTCTTTTTTCTCAATATTATCATTCGCCTTTTTACACCGATGTTGCCGCCTTCGGCGGCTGCTTAAACAAATTTCGTGGCGGTATCAATTAATCTATATCTATGTATATCATTAGTAGTTTGAATAAAATATTTTCTAAATCTATCTCCAGTTCTGTCGTTTGGAATATTTTTAAAGGAGAGGGAGACACAAACGACGTACTCTTCATGCAAATTTTGTCAAAAAATAACAAAAAGCACTTCCACTTTTATGTGAAAGCATTGTTTTGTCAAAGTCATGGTGTGTGGGGGGGGGCACTGACACCCCGTTGAAATTCCTTAAATGACGGGCATGCCTTTCTTGCTGTTCATCTGCTATATCGAACTCTATATTTGTCTATCTATCAATTTATACGATCTGCGCATATCTACCTCCTGACAGTACAATCTTTTTTTATTTATACAGTAAAATACCTCTAATGCGGACACTAACATGCGGACAAAATTTTTTGTCCGCAATAGAGAGGTGTCCGCAGGACAGGGGTTTAATAATGTTATTTGCATTGGAACTGGGGAATTAAAAATTGTCCGCATAAGAGGGGTGTCCGCCTTTGCGAGGTGTCCGTTAAGAGGGGTTTTACTGTATAAGTATTAATTCGAAAACAAAAACATTTTTTATCCACTCAACCTCTATCTATCTCTGTATCTACCTAACCTAACCGCCAATTCGTAACAGAAACGAAGATCATGTAAAAAATCGCGGGCTTTATTTATTTAATCAAAATAGCCCTCAAAAATAAAGGCTCTTTGTTCCCCGTAGTGTTCAAAAAGTAGTTCTTGCAAAAAAAAAAAAAGGTGAAGAGAAGGTAAACGATTTCAGTTGGATCACGTGATGAGGTAAGCTCGGAACTCAGCCGGCAAGCGAACAGCTCGCGTTGTGTTCTGCCATTAAAAAAATTGTAAAAAAAAAACTATTGCGTATTTTACAAAACTTTTTTCTTCTGAAGGGGGCGGAATGTTTTTACTATTACCAACTAAAATTTTAGAATTGAGGGTTCAATACTTGTCGCAGGATGGGTTTCGAAAAAAACTAAACCCAGAAAAAAAAATGTAAAATAAAGGTTTTTTCAAAAATTTATAAAAAATACAAAAATTGTTCTATCTTCAAAACTTTTTCATTCATCATATTTAAAATTAAATTTCCTACACAATAGTACAAAAAATATCCGTCTGGCGCAATTGGTTCGGGATCTGTGAGGTCAAAAGTACTAAAAGTGCTAAAAATAACATAAAACATTAAATAACTTTTTTTCTAATTAAAATATCAAAAATCGAAGCCCGAGGTGCACATTTTCAGCAAAAACTGCACCTGTGTACCAAATTTCATCTTTCTAGGCCTTACCGTTTTCCCAGGATACGCGCCACAAACACACACACACACACACAAACATCTTGTTTTATTTTATGTACTCGCCGCCTGCGGCGACCAGCTGGTCCGCCTTTTTACGCCATTCGCCTTTTTGCGCCAGAGTTGCCGCCTTCGGCGGCTACTTAGAAAATTTAGCGACGGTATTAATCAATGTTTTTCGCTTTTTTCTCAATATTATCATTCGCCATTTTACACCGAAGTTGCCGCCTTCGGCGGCTGCTTAAACAAATTTCGTGGCGGTATCAATCAATCTATATCTATCTATATCATTAGTAGTTTGAATAAAATTTTTTCTAGATCTATCTCCAGTTCTGTCGTTTGGAATATTTTTAAAGGAGGGGGAGACACAAACGACGTACTCTTCATGCAAATTTTGTCGAAAAATAACAAAAAGCACTTCCACTTTTATGTGAAAGCATTGTTTTTTCAAAGTCATGGTGTGTGTGGGGGGGGGGTCACTAACACTCCGTTGAAATTCCTTAAATGACGGGCATGCCTCTTTCTTGCTGTCCATCTACTATATCGACCTCTACATTTGTCTATCTATCAAGCTATACGATCTGTGCATATCTACCTCCTGACAGCACAATCGTTTTTTATTTATATAAGTATTAATTCGAAAACAAAATCATTTTTTGTCCACTCAACCTCTATCTATTTCTTGCTGTCCATCTACTATATCGACCTCTACATTTGTCTATCTATCAATCTATACGATCTGCGCATATCTATCTCCTGACAGTACAATCTAAACCCAGAAAAAAATGTAAAATAAAAGTTTTTTCAAAAATCTATAAAAAAGACAAAAATTGCTCTATCTTCAAAATTTTTTCATTCATCATATTTAAAATTAAATTTCCTACACAATAGTATAAAAAATATCCGTCTGGCGTGATTGGTTCGGGATCTGTGAGGTCAAAAGTACTAAAAAGTGCTAAAAATAACATAAAACATTAAATAACTTTTTTTCTAATTAAAATATCAAAAATCGAAGCCCGAGGTGCACAACTTCAGCAAAAACTACACCTGTATACCAAATTTCATCTTTCTAGGCCTTACCGTTTTCCCGGGATGCGCGCCACAAACACACACACACACACAAACATCTTATTTTATTATATGTATAGAAGATATGTATAGAAGATAGAAGAAGATAGATAGATAGATAATTGTTGCATGTATTAGCATGTAATTTTTGTTTTACACCTTAACTAAGGGATTGTCACCAAATAATATCACGCTTTGAGGTGGGAGGGAGTTCGTGAAATTGTGGCAAGGGAAGTGTGAAATCACGTAGTTTTTTTTATAAGAATATGTTTACGAAAAGTAGTGTGATGAAGTGTGACTTTGTACTGGGGGTGGGGTGGGGGAGAAAGTGTCGAAAAAAGTGTGATATCATTTATGGAGAGCTCCCTTTACCACAATGCTCTTTTTTTTTTCACACCTTTGTGTTACAGGTTGAGAGTAATGGTGCAACGTCTATGTTTTGGAACCATCGATGTTTGATTTCAACCATCTATTTTTTTAAACATCGATGTTTTTTATCGATGTCGTACCACTACTTGAGAATAGAGGCGAAGATAGGGGCTTATAAATGGGTGGAGGGGGAAGGGGGCAAAAAAAAAAGACAGCGAAAAACCATAGTTTTTTTAGCAGCAGCAAGAAAAAGAAAGAAATGTACAAAAAATTGTTATGCCAGCTCCACACTCTCCCTGAAAAGCACGAGAGGTTTTTTTTGCCGAGAGATCTGTGACGTGATGGCGAGGGAAGCGTTGAACGAGAGAGCCGTTCACACTCTCGGGCAAGGTGCTTGCGCACGCAGAAGCCGGTGATGTCACGAGCATTCGCGCGCGTTTCAACTATCAATCCGCTTGGTTGTTTACAAAATGGACCACGAAGTAGATGCAGATTTTGCGATGTGCCTGTATTCTTTTTACATACAACTACCTACACATTTACAACACCAAGAAGGCAAAAAAGAAGTCGAGGAAGAAGAGATGGTGGTTGACAAATATGTTTATCCGCTATTTTTATGAAACTGTTTTATGACAACAAATGTGAATTTAAAAATTAAGATTACAACCAAAAATGGCCACAATACTATACAATTTAGTTGTAAAAATAAAATATAAAGATCTGTACTCATGATTTTCATAGCATTAAATTACACTGTGCGGCAAAAAAAAAAAAAAAAAAAACCTTCGAAATGCTTCTGACATTTTGTCGGCTGATTCTTACGTAAAATGACCCCCTGAATCCGAATATGACCTCCGTTTTCCTCCTATACGTCCCAATTTTATTAAAGTCCCCCCCCCCCCCCCCAAGTTTTTTAAAAATTTCCTTAGTTTTAGAGCAAGTATTTTTTTTTTTTTTTTGGAGGTGAAAGGAGCTTTATATTAACTGCTAATAATAGTTTTGATGGGCAAGAGAAGTTCAAAGTTCAAGATTATGGACACCGATCTCAAAAAGGGGGATTTATGGTGTATACCCCCCCCCCCCCCCAATATTAGAAAAATAGCGAAAAACGATCTTTTTATTCTGCTTTTTTAAAAAAGATGTTTGTAAAAAAAATTTCGGTGCAGAATGAGAGTTATAAGACTCTCTTCTATGAATGACTCCTATATCCAAAAAAATTTTCGCGATGTAAAAGAAATTTTAAAAAAAAGTGTCTTGTGCATGTGGCACGTTGCATACGAGTTGAAATCGCAGGTTTTCTTTCGAAAAGACATTCTTCTGGCTGATTCTAAGGTAAAATGACCCCTTCCCAAGTAGCATTGAATCTTGGCGCAATATTGTACTTGGTTGGCTGAATGTTGGCGTACGATTTACACCCAATATTGGCTGAAGCTCGTAGGGGATACATTTTAACAATATCGGCCAATATTGCTATTGCAATCTTGAGCCATTATTGCATGCCGATCTAACGCCAATATTGGCGTTACGTTGGCTAAATAGTGGCTCACAATATTGGCTGAAGCACGGAGGGGATACATTTTGACAATATCGGCCAATATTGCTTTTGCAATCTTGAGCCATTATTGCATGCCGATCTAAGGCCAATATTGGCGTTACGTTGGCTAAATAGTGGCTCACAATATTGGCTGAAGCACGGAGGGGATACATTTTGACAATATTGGCCAATATTGCAATCACACTCTTGAGCCATTATTGCATGCCGATTTTAAGCCAATATTGGTTAAATAGTGGCTTCCATTATTGTTATTGTTATATACACTACTGTCTACATAAAATGCGACATCAAGAAGGTGCAGTCAGAATGATACAAAATTTTACACTTGATGGCAACATTGATTACAAAATGAAAATAAACATTTATTACTGGAAAAATCCCAAATGATTGAAGGTTTAAGTACCCTGTTGAATAAACTCTAGCTTGAATGTACAACACTGTACAGTCGAACATTGAGGTATACTAGTCTCATATGATGTAATAGGTCAATTCCTATCAGTTAATGTAAAGCACTACTAATTCAATCAAACTCATAGATTGTTCAATTTACCGTCAAGTCATTCCAGATATGCTCAATTTGCGACAAATCATAACATCACGCAGGTCAGAAAAGGTGATAATGTGGGAGAGGAACCCCCCCCCCTCCCTGCTGTGTGTGACGGTGCATTGCCCTATTGAACACGAGTCTCAACACATGACAAAAATATACCATTAGGTTGTGATAGTGCAGTGAATCAATGTTGGAGGTGATCCTGTCCCACACACAATATAGCACCCCATAGCATCACTACAGCTGTCGATGTGGTGTGCTCTTAAAAAGCAGGCTTTGTTAGGGTCGCATACACTTGGAGTAGGTTCGAGTTCAAATCGATTTGCTAGCAACTGAATGGTTCCTGATTGCTCTCATAGCGATGAATCCAGATCGAATTTCGCAAAATAAACATTTTTGTAAGGTTATGGAGAACACGTTGTGAACTACCAAATAATGCTTTTGCTTTTCAGCGGCATACCCCACCCACAGCTGGGATGCCTTTATGGGTTGCAATCATGTACAAAACATAGTCACTTCTAATATTGATCCACAGCACTACGACAGGTCACCCTGCGGTCCCCATGACACCAAACTGCATTAATATCATTATTCAGTCACATGTGTTGGCACTCATGGCGGGGCTCCCAGGAAGACACTGCTTGATCACACACAGCAAGGGTGTGAGAGGACTTCTTTTTCCACTTTCTATGTCCAGTGCGTCACCCTATTTTGTTACAAATTGAGCATATCTGGGATCACTTGAGATGGTAAATTGCGTAGGCTATGAGCTTGATGGAATTAGGTGCACATTTCTAGTACCTGTGTAGTAGGATATCCTACAAGACTGATATGCTTCAATGTTTGACTGTATTACCTCGTACATTCACGCAATAGGTAGCTCGACAGGAGACTTAAACCTCCATTCATTTGGGATTTTTCCAGTAATAAATGATCAATTTGTTCTCATTTTGTAATCACTTTCTGATAGTAAGGTTGCCATCACGTGTATAAAATTTCATTTCACTCTGACTACTATCCTTCTTGGTGTTGCATTTCGTGTGGCCAGCAGTGTAGGTAGCTGTTAAAGTTTAACCAGGACTGAAATTGTTAGGATTCCAACAATTTCAAACGAAAAGGAAGAAGGAATTAAAAGTCGCTTTCCTGGAAGCTTCGACCACGTAAACACTGAAGATGACTGCCGCAGATGCAGTTGAAACGTTTGTGGTAACAACACTCAGACCACAGCAGAACAGCCCAAAATCTCACAACATTATCAATTTAATTCATACTAAAAGTGCCTAGTTATTAAATGTTGGTCAAAAAAAAAAGAGAATTTCTTATGACTGTGCACCAATTAATGTATATTTTATTTTTGAATCATATAACTGTAAAAGTAGCTAACAGAAGAAAAATGAAACAGTCAATGCTAACTCCATAAAAATTGATGAAAATGTAAAATGAAATATAATAAAAAGAAAACTTAATTTTAATTCTACATATTGTAATAATAACATAAGAAAATAAAGAGTGATTTGAGGAAGCATTTACTATTTTAAAGACTTTAATTTGTGCTAATTGAAAATATCGGATATTTCCGAATTCTGCTCAAAACTTACTAACATTGCTAAATATTAGTTACAAAAGTTCCTGAGCAGAATTCAGATTAGAGTTAATTCTCCCTCGACGAACAAATAGAAAATTTGTACACATTTGGTTTCATTGCAATTCTACGGTTGCACAGAAAGTAAATGTAATTGAAGTACAGTGCAAAAGTTGCTCAAAATCTTTGCTTGATCGTTTTCATTGTCATTCAAAATAATAATAAACTTTTTAATTTGAAATAACTGATTAGTAAAGTTATTTTGCAATATTGAACAATTAATGGTAGGAATTTTTATTCCTATTTAAAAAAATTAAATATGAACATCATTTTTAAGTACCTTTTTCTGTGACTCGGATAGTTCAGAAATAGCAACTTAATTTTGCAAGAATTAACTCCTTCAGTAAAATGTTTGACCATGTTTATGTAAATAAAGTAAGTAGATCTTTAAAATTTCTTTATCAAATACTCCAGCATATGTCTAATATTTTCACATAAACAAAAAGTATTCAATAATGAACTAACAATTATTGTCAAAGAAAAATAATAAGATCTATTTCACAAAATTGGCATTCATTATAATAAATGTGGAAACAAACTACACTCAAACCTAGTTTTGTGTGGTGGATAGGGACCGCACAAAAAAATTCACTCAAAACTTCACTATTAGCTACAAAAAAATGCTTTCGTAACACAGTCTCACTTGAAAATAACCCAAAACTTACGAAACAACTGTAGGAATTTCTTCTTTAAACAAATTCAAGACACTTTTCACTCCAGAGTTCCCCCGTACCTACCACTTTTTGTGGCTTAACCAGTTAGATGGGACCCTGAAGACAGCTTTGCATTTGCAACTACTTTGAATCTCGCCAACCATTTAAATCCGCTTTTAAAATATACATCAGAGAATGATTCATCACTTAAAAATACTACCGAGCACTTGTTTTATAGACAAGTTAGTCAATTGAGTCACAATTTGATTGAAATTTTCATGTACCACAAAGAAAAAGGATCCCACACAAACAGGTTTGAGTGTACTGCAAACAAAGTTGTTAAGTTTTTCTTTTTTAAAATGGATGTAATGTAGGTGACAATGAACACTGAATAATCTGAAAATCATTTATTATTGATGCAAATATAGGTTGCACTTATTTCAGTGAAATTATGGACAAGCAGTCAGTCTAGTACATATGTTTGAAAACTAAAACACATAAAAAAGTACTTCCATTTACCATAATGAAAGGAAAATTTAAAAAGTTGAAAATGATTATTAAACCCTTTGCATTTTGGCTTAACTTCTGACATCACTTTTTAGCCCTGTATTGTCTTAGTTTTTATAAAAAATAAATACATTCATTTTTATTTCTAAACAAATAAAAAATATTCCATACATAATGCAAAAGAACTTACGGCTTACTTTACATGTTTTTCCCCTCACCTTTAAATTTCCAAAATCTTCAACATTATTAAATTTTAATCTACTTTTAATAGATGAAAGAGTATGAACACTTAATTTTTTTGTGCAAAACAGATGAAGTGAAACAATTTATAAGGTTGAAAAGGAACATTCACTAGAACAGTTTGTTACAGGCAACAGTATAAATAGAATTATTTGTAAAGCAAATGGACAATTCCACGGTGTTGGACGTATTACTTGCACAACATTTATCAATAAAAGTTCAGATTTTCTAGATGATTGAGCCATTTTTTTTGCTCAATACTTATGCATGTAGAAACAATTAAAAAACCTACGAAATTTCTAGAAAAAAGTTCTAACTTGAAATATGAAAAATGTCATAGTGTTGAACGTATATTCAAGAGATTCCTGACATGTCATTAGAAAATAAGGGTTTGGCACAAAAAATTCAACACTGGTGTAAAATCATAGTTAATCAAAGCATGTTGGTTTTATTCGATTTCGGATACATTTCGTGAACAACTTTATCAGATAGAACTTCAAATATTTCCGTAACAATGTTTGACGCTAAATAGTTTACACTACCTTAACTGCCATCTAATCGTACATGCTCAGCTGAAAATAGACTATGGAACATAATTCTCATTCCGTAATGAGCAAAAGTCTTATGATCATCAAAACGCAAATCCGTGTAGAGAAATGAACTTGGTAGCATAAAACTAGTCCGTAAAATCTTCTTTCAGATTTTGCATTCAGACTTCTAAAAGTTTACTAGATTATTGTCAATAAGTTTAGGTGTTATAGAGCACTGTGAAAAGGAATGCAGTTTTCCAGTAGAAATTTGAATTTTCACGGAAAGTTTGTCTCATGATACATTCTCACTTTAGAATCATGAAAATAAAACTCCTGGAATCTTTATATATTGATCCAGTGTTTTCAAAGTCAAATATGATCCAGAATTTACTCCAGTTTCAAATGTTAGTTCAGAATTCTCAATGTTTGACGCAATTTAGAATGTCACTGTTCGATTATGATTTCGAGTTTTGAAAACACAATGTCGATCCAAAATTTTCACTGCTTCACATCGTTTCAGCAATTTCGTCAACGTTGTATATCTATCCAGAATTTTATTCAGTATTTAATATTTCTTCAAAAAAATTTTTGCCTTATTTCATTACTTTTATTTTGGAAGACAAAGTTCATCACTGCAAAAGAAAGCTTTCTCATTGAGTTGCTCCAATAACGCTTTTCTCTTTCGCTTTTTAAAATTTTAGAGTGGATTAGACATAGTTAAAAAAAATTCACTGATGAAAATGATAAAACATCATTTAAGAAATGAAGGCAACAATAAAATTTTGAGGAAAATATCTCCGATATTCGGACAAAAGCATTTACCATGTGCAGCGGCGAGGAAGAGCAACAAAACACAAAATGTGCAGAGCAGACAAAGTTGAAGTTTCTTTTTCGCCGGGTTTTAAAAAATTACAAAAGCGTTTAAAGTGAACTCAAATAGCTCCAATTTTTGAGGACTCTCTCTACGTTCAAAATTTGTCTTAGCTTTAAAACAGTTTGTGGAGTTTCAGGTAATCAGACTCAGTGTTTAATTGCTCACTTAGGAAAATGAATCATTTTTCAGATTTGTTTCAAAATCGGTTGAACATCAAAGAGCCATCTTCCGCCCAATATTGGCTTTCCATAATTCGACCAATTTTTCGCCAATATTGTCTCACAGCCTAAATACAATAATGGTTGCGCATTGTTAAGCCAATATTGGGACAAGATTGTGTGCCAATCTAAGTACAATATTGTTAATGCAATGAGACGCCAATATTGGTTCAAGATTATCTGCCAATCTAAGAACAATATTGTTAATACAATGGGAAGCCAATATTGGCTTAATATTGCAAAAATCGTGCCAATATTGGCCAAGACGTTGCCAACGTGAACAATCTCACGCCAATATTGAGCCAAGATAAAATGCTACTTGGGTTGTTTCCAAATACGACCACTTTCCCCCCATCTCGCCCCCCTTTTTAGAACTTCCCATACCCCTCCTCTGATTCAGAGCCATTTTTTTTTAATTTGGAAGGGGAAAAGAGCATTATATTAACAGTAAACATTAACCGTAAGAGATGTCCAAAGCTCAAAATCTTGTGCATATGTGGCAAAAAGGAAAACATGAGGGCACTCCTCCTCCCCCCCAAAAAACACACTGCGCAGCAAAAAAAAAATTTCAAATGATTCTGAGGCTATTCCGCCTGATTCTTCTGCTAATTGACCCCCTGAATCCAAATATGATCTCCGTTTTCCTCCTACACGTACAAATTTTTGTAGAAAATCCCCCCTTTTTGAATTGGGGGGGGGGGGTCAAGTTTTATTTGTTGCTACATATGCACAAAATTTTGAGCTTTGCACATCTCTAGTCATTCAGGGTAATGTTTACGGTTATTGTAATGCTCTTTTCCCACTCCAAGTTTAAAAAAATGGCTCTGATTTAAAGAAGGGGTGGGGGAAAATCTAAAGGGGGGGGGAGATGGGGGAAAGGTGGTCGTATTTGGAAACAAGGAGTCATTTTACATAAGAAGCAGCCAGAAGAAATGCGATTCCATGCATCAAACCTTTTGCTTATTTTTATGATCCGTGTGCTTTGCGTTCCAAATTATAGGCTCTGTTTGAAAAATTTCCAAAAATTTCAACTCCAAAGAGTTGTTCCAAACCTAATTATTAGACATGGCGAACTGCGATTTGCTTTCTGAAAACCAAAACAAAGCAAATTCCGCGCGACGGACAGATGGCGCTGCAGTAGCCTCTCGCGCTCCTTTGACTCGGGAACAATTTACCGACATTTATTACTGGAGGCAACGCGAGACATTCGCGAGAGATACCAAGAGGCACCGAGTTCCCCATCCACACTCTACCCCTTGTCTTGTCTTGTGCTCTTGTTGGAGAGTGTGGAGCCGGCGTTAGGGTTGATTTTGAGAGCAGATCATACGTAAATGATGTAAATATAGCAACTTAACTCACGTCTACCAAGAATTTGAAGTAAAATAAGCGCTGGTAGGTATTTTTTCATCAAAAAAGGCATCGTGCCTAACGTAACATTTTTGCAACCCTGAGAAACAACGCTTATGTTACGAGGCAAATTTTTCTGAAACTTACGCAGGCATTTAAAATTGGCCGATATATTTGTAAGAGATAAACAGTCTATTTTATATACTACAGATGAATCTTTTTTTGCCCTTAATGGTACTTCTACGAAAAACTGTGAGTGACTAAAATGTAACGTGACTAACGTAACCATCAAATAGCACGCAATGAATGAATGTATATAAAAAACTTTTTGTAATTAAGCTCTTGCTCTAATATTACTTTTACACTTTTTAGGAACCTTCTTAATGTTGCATTATGGTTCTTTCTATACTTTTTTTTTCTATATTAGTGTAAGAAAATGAATGGAAGGATTCAGTTCGATTAACTCAATTTGAATGTGAGAAAAAAAAAATCAACAAATAAAAAAACTGCTTTTACTAATTGAATAATATAATTTTTTGGGCTAATTAAATCCTAAATATCTCTCTTTTAAAAAGTTAACTTTATACAAGTTGATAGTTTCACCAAATTCTAGTACTCTGTCGATATACTAGTTATCGTCATAAGAAACTCTGTAGTAATTTTCAACAGCATATTATTTTTTAAGGTTTACTGATTCATTGAACGAATAATGTTGTGCATCCTGAATTAAAATGTAATATTGAAAAAAAATATTCGAACATTTTTGCAGAGTGAATTTTGATTCCAGATATCAGAGCAAATGTTTGAATTTCTAAATCATCATTCTCTTGCATTTTCTAAAATATATGGCAGCAGCGCTTATTGTCACTGTATCATGTAACATCTTCAAATGTTTTAAAACAATAAGCTGCCATTATCTCATTTTAATAGTAAGTGGAGATGTATTTTCTAAAAAATAGAAACGTTCTCCGTTGTTAAGACTGTCTTTCTATTTTCTTAATTCTTTAGCTGGGATTCTTGTGTTGAATGCACATTTAGCAAAGTACTCATTTTGCTTTACTCGTCTTTTTCTTTCTTTTTTTTTAATAATAGTTCTTTAAATTGAAAGTATCTTTTTAAAGACCTATAAAAAAGTTTTTTCTAAGTAGACAGAAGGTCTACAATGTATAATTACTGGTATTTTTCACTCTTTATATTTTAATACAAATACAAATATAAAAGTGACGACCAGCAACAGGCTCTGGGCTCAGCTAGACTGGTCCTAGTTAATTTACAATCCCCAGTGAAGATCAATGGCCCTCTTAAAACTATCTACTCCCTTGCTCATTACCACCTCTTTCGGTAAACTGTTCCAAGGTTCCACTACCCTGCTAAAATAATAATTTTTCCTAACATCCATGTTAGCCTGAGATTTAAATAGCTTAAAACAATGACCCCTTGTCCTGTTTTCAGTGCTAAACTTCAGCCCCGTAACATCTATCCTTTTAATAAATTTAAACAACTGAATCATGTCCCCTCGGTCTCTTCTTTGCTCAAGACTGTACATTTTTAGCCTTCTAAGCCTGGAATCATAGTCTAAGTGAGAAAGTCCATTTATTAGCCTTGTAGCTCGCCTTTGAACCCTTTCCAATACATTAATGTATTTCTTAAGATAAGGAGACCAAAACTGAACAGCATACTCCAAATGAGGTCTTACCAAACTTCTATATAAGGGCAGAAGAACTTCTTTAGATTTGTTTGAAATAAACCCAAGCATCTTATTGGCCTTGTTACTAGCAATGCTGCACTGTTGGCTAAACTTTAAATCCTGACTTATTAAGACCCACAGATCAGTAACTTTGTCTGCCTGACTAATGACTGAACCTTGCAAATAATAACTTGTATACTTATTTCCATGTCCTAAATGTAGCACTTGACATTTCCCAACATTAACAGCCATACCCCATTTATCAGCCCACTCCGTAATATGATCTAGATCCCCTTGCAGCTGTTTTGCTTGTTCTTCATTTTCTACAGTCCCCATAACTTTGACATCATCAGCAAAACAATTCATGTTCCCAGAATTATTTTTGTGAACATCGTTCATAAAAACAATGAACAAAACAGGCCCTAACACTGATCCTTGAGGAACCCCGCTTAAAACCTCACTCCAATTAGAAAAATTTCCCCTTACAACTACCCTTTGTTTCCTTCCGGTCAGCCAGTTTTTTACCCAAATGAAAGTTTTCCCTCCTATTCCTACATCAGCTAATTTGCTAAGTAGAAGAAAACATGCGGTACCTTATCGAAAGCTTTTTGAAAATCAATGTAAACAACATCTACAGGCTTCTTATTGTCCAAAGCCATGGTAACTTTATCATAGAAATGTAATAAATTAGTTGCACAAGATTTACCTTTCCTGAAACCGTACTGAAAACTAGTCAATAGATTATTACCCAGTAAGCAAAATATCTTGCCTCAGTATTGCATAAAGGTTGACATGCAAAAAAAATCATCTTGCATTAATGCTGCCTCAATGTTGTTATGTTACTCCCTTTATGCTGTCAGCAGGCTGCCACAATATTGGCTGACAAGGTGTATGCAACATAATATCAGGAAAATATCAAGGTAGGCTGCTTTTGTAATATTGCATACGTATTGATATGACAGGATAATATCAAGATGTTGTCATAACAGCATAAAATCAAGGTCTAGGCAAGATGATCTTGCTTTTGTAATATTGCATACGCATTGATATGACAGGAAAATGTCAGGATACATTGACATGACAGTATGAAATCAGCACGTTTGCAAGGTGTTTTATCTATTTATTTCTTTGTATTATTTTCACTTGAAACTCGATAATTAAATTTCATTCTGTAATTATTTCTGTTATTCTTCAAGATAGTTTTCTAGCCTAAGAATATTTCCTTAAAGCTGACATCTGATCGGAAATTCATATAAAGGTATTAATAGTACTCGCAATTTAATTTAAAAAATGAAAGTTTCTTCGTTTTGCGTAATACTTGACTTATTTTATAAATTCATGCTTCTAATTGTATTATAAAGACATAAAATGCCTAGTTAGGAATAATTGCGGAAGTTTTTATAACACATTTAAGAATAAAGAAAGCAAAATAATAAATAAGTAAATAAATACAATAAAGTACATTTCCGAATGGATGTCAGCATTGAAAATATCCCATGGACAAAACACATGAATTTATCTTAAAGAATAACATAAATAACCATTGAATAAAATTAATCTTACTCATGAGTTTGAAGTGATAATACGAAATTCTGGGCTTCATGTCCTTCGTTTCGAAGTCTAGAGACGAAAAAAGTTATTTTCGGCCATTTCTAACATTGATCGCACATCGTCTGCGATATGACTTGTTTAGTACTATATTAATAAACAAATGCAGTTATCAGTCATTCATAAGTTATTCCTAAAACAATACTATTCCACACTAATAACTAAGCAACCAACTTAACGAAGCCTAAAGAACGCAACGACAACGCCACGTGCAGCTCCTCTGAACCGACTGAAATCGTAGGTCGAAGGAGGAAGATGTGCCAGCAATTCGAGGGACGCTGGGTAGAAAGAACTGTGCGCATGCGCAAGTATCAACGAAGGTCCACCTGTTCTATTGTGTACTAATTACCTTGACGGCGACAGCATGAAATCAATACATCTTGACGGCGTCAATATGTATGCAATGTTGTTATTGTAAGGTAATATCAATATTGATATTTTAAGATGAATGCAATGTTGCATACGTGTTGTTATTGTAATATTGCTTTTTAATCTTTATGCAAGCTTTATGCAGTATGAAACACGTCAATATTGACGCCGTCAGTATAATATCAAGATCTGTCAAGATTGATGCAAGAAATTTTGCTATTAGGGTAGTCTCTAGAAAATTTACGATCTTAATTTTTATCAATGTTTCAAAAATTTTGCAAACCACCGAAGTTAGACTCACAGGTCTATAATTTCCCGCACTCTCTTTGGAACCTTTCTTGAAGAGCGGTGTAATGTTAGCCAGCTTCCAGTCCTCTGGCACTGTCCCCGAGTTATAAGAAGCATTGAAAATATTTACTATTACATCTGCTAATTCCTCCGCATATTCAACTAAAATTTTTGGATAAATATTATCAGGTCCCGGAGCCTTAGTCTCTTTAATTTTTTTCAAATGAAGTAAAACGTCATCCCTGGAAAATACAAAGTCCTCAAGCTGTACAATAGCTTGTGTCTTGTTAGTGTCAACTGTTGAGATAATAATAAGTTAGCATTCTAATAATGAATAAGTAGGCATTCTAATCAATATAGAATGCCTACTTATTCAAAATTGTTCATGAAAATGTACATTAAATTAAATAAGTTTTAAATATGAGCAGTCATTTTTAAAATGTTACGTTAGTCACATGCAAACTGTTACGTTAGTCACAGCTCAAATGCTACGTTAGTCACACTAATTATTTTATATCTACTGAGATACTAAAATAAATATTTTGCACTTTTTAAGTAGACATGACACAGATGTAAGAAAATAAAAAGTGCTGTTTGTTTCAATCATCTGGTTTTGTTTTAAGCAGAAAAGAGTACATTTTCATGACTAACATAATGTAAATATTTTCAGTGAAATAACCAAACTAATTAAAATACTTATCTTATAATGTACGCAAAAAGAACAGTCAATTTTATTGGGCCAACATCTAATCTTTTAGAATAAACATAGTTCTTTTAAAAATTTGCAAAAATATTTACATTACACTTAACTTAAGAAAACTTAGAAGCATATTTTTGTGTATGCCAAGTCTTTTATACAACCTCGCATGTTTAGAGCCACAAGAAAAACACCGAATGAAATTATTGCAAACTGTTACAGGATTTATGTACTAGAAAGTATGCTGAATGAAATGATAGGTCACAATTAGGACTTTGCGGGGAAAAAAATTCTGAGGTTGAGGTTGACATTTTTATTCAATGACCTTGAGGACTTTTCATTCAAACGGGAGATTTTTGAAGTTATTGTTCCAATCCTGATGGGTTTAAAAGATAGAATGTTGGTGTCATTTTGGACTTTTTTTTCTCATTCTGAAAGAGGCTTTTAGAACTACTTTCTTTATCCAGATAGATGTTTAAGAGGGATTGTTGATGCTATTTGAAAACTGTAACCCTTATTCTAACAGGGAATTTTGGAAACAGATGTCATTTTTATAATGGAGAATTTTAGGTTGTGTTTCTTTCTTTTTTATGAAAAGTTTGGGGGAGAATTGTCTTTATTCTAACGGAACTTTTTAGGGACTGTTGCCCTTATGCTAATGGATATCTTTAAGAACTCTTGTCCTCACTCAACAAAAGATTGTAAGAGACCAATGTCAAGATTGTACTGGAGATTTCTGAATTTTTTTTTTTTTAGCACTATGTTGTACCTTAAGATTAAACAAACCATTTAGGGAAAGTTAGAAGTCCCATTATCGATTATCCCCCCCCCCCCCGGATTGGTTTGTGGAGAATGTTGAAAGCCAAAGAAGTGGTTTCTGTTCAGAAAAAATAAGATAATTCCGTATTCCAAAGGTTAACTTTAATGCAATAGACTACTCTAATGTTACAAACTGGCAAGAATGTCAAATAACTATTCCCTATTTTAGCTAGCATATCTAATGAAAGTCTTCAAAAATCAAATGAAAGCATCTATGCCAATTTAAAGTTAGTTCAGTTCCCTTGTCACACTCAGGCGGTGGAAAGCTGTGTTAAGATGGTGACAGAAGCTTCTTTGTCTGTGATTGGTCAACAGGTAAGACATGGCTTCATACTAGTAAAAATCAAATCTCGGAGCATCATGTCATCGTTCGAACCAAAAAAAGATTTCAAAGTGGTTTAATGAATGGATGGGACGAGCTGACTATTTTTTGTGGCTTCAAAACTAATTTGGAACTTTCAAAATTCCCCACTTCGTGAAATACTGTTGCTTATATATTGGAGCTACTGTGTGTGCCTAAATATACATTATTTGTACGTTTTTTTAATTAATAATACTAATAAATTACAGTGATAATTTACTTCTAATATAAAATGAATGATATATTAAGTTATTGATCTGGGCGTCTTAATAAGTCAGGATTTAAAGTTGAGTCAACAGTGCAGCATAGTTAGTAACAAAGCCAATAAGATGCTTGACTTTATCAGTAGATCTATTTCAAACAAATCTAAAGAAGTTCTTTTGCCCTTATATAGAAGTTTGGTAAGACTTCATTTGAGTATGCTGTTCAGTTTTGGTCTCCTTATCTTAAGAAAGATATTAATGTATTGGAAAGGGTTCAAAGGCGGGCTACAAGGCTAATAAATGGACTTTCTCATTTAGATTACGATTCCAGGCTTAGAAGGCTAAAAATGTACAGTCTTGAGCAAAGAGACCGAGGGGACATGATTCAGTTGTTTAAATTTATTAAAATTAAAGATGTTACGGGGCTAAAGTTTAGCACTGAAAACAGGACAAGGGGTCATTGTTTTAAGCTATTAAAATCTCAGGCTAACCTGGATATTAGGAAAAATTATTATTTTAGCAGGGTAGTGGAACCTTGGAACAGCTTACCGGAAGAGGTGGTAATGAGCAAGGGAGTAGATAGTTTTAAGAGGGCATTGATCTTCACTGGGGATTGTAAATTGACTAGGACCAGCCTAGCTGGGCCCAGAGCCTGTTGCTGGTCGTTACTTTTGTATTTGTATTTAAAATTAATACATACGGCTGGGAAGATGGAAAGGCAGAGGGGGACTCGAAATGCAGCCACCTCCTTGTAGTGAGTGCCGGGCTGTTAATGTAATAAAGTAAGAATTCACTTAAATTTAAAACTGCATTCTACGCTGTCACTACAAAAAAAATGATAACTAAGCTTTTAAAGAAATATTGCAATGTGCATAAAAGCTTCTAAAAAGTCAGTTTTTAGTTAATTTCACGAAACTTTACGGCTTAATTGTGAACTTAATGTGACAAAGAAGGTAAATAATTTTGAAGATACATGAAAAGAGTGTTAACCCATTCCATGACCAGCCCGAAAACCCTTAACGCGCATGCCGCAGATAACGAAACGGAGTTGCTTTTTGCTACGTTGTAATTACATTTTTCTCCCCATTTTGCTATCGGTATTTTAATGTTGTTTTTGCTGTTCAGCTTGCATTCGAAAATCGCTTCGCTTTATTTGTTTTTAAGCACTGAATTAAATAGTGCAATAAAATACAAGGTTGCTAATATGTGCTGAAATATTCATACATTTACGCAGTACATAACAGGAAAATAAGAAACAATAGAGGATTGGACGAAAAGAAATTATTTTCATAACACTAATTATTTTATTGATTTATTTTTCTTTTTGCTTTTATCTCAGTATATCTTTTTTTTTTCTTTTACTGTTAAATGTAAGATGATCTATCTTTCAAAATGCCTCAACAAAACATTCTTTAAACAATTGACTGATCGATCCAACGTGTGAGCAAGAAAATTGAATGGACAAAAACGCTTTAAGTGTGGGAATGATATTCTAAGAGGATAAAAAGTATTCCTCGGTTCCTTTTGATATATTGTGACACTTCCAAACGACCAATAAACACAGAGACATCCCTTTGATGGCAGGACTATGGTCGACTTTTATCGTAATTCAGGTGACTTTTAAATCCCTTCTGAATGCCCAGATATCAGTTGCTCAAGCGTGGGAAGTATTTTAAAGATAAATGATTACAAAAGATCAAAACTTGCGGCTAATTCCCTATTTCCCTAAAGGATACTTTTGTGCATGCAACTAAAAGCCCCCAGCTGAGAGAGGAATAACTAGACCGACTGGGAGGTCTGTATTCTCCAAGGACCCTCTTTGCAAACATCCGAGCAAGTTAGTTCCATTCAAAGAATGGTCAGACGGTTTTAGTGTTTTGTGGTCAACCCTTCCACATTATTTTCTTACAACAAAACAGTTTAGCCCAGAAAGGAATTTCAAAGCAAGCATTTATGCTTATATGACGGAACATGTCTTCAGAAGGGAAAAAAAAGGAGATCTTGCTTGAAATCGAGTCGGATTTTAAATCTTTTTTTTAAACATACTTGGATAAATTTTAGTTAGTTTCATAGGATTATTTACTAATTATGGAAATTTGATTATTGAAAAGAAACCAAATATTTAATTTATATTTTTAAAATCTCATAAAAGAAGGTACAATTAAAACATTGGAGCTATTTTAAGACAATAAATAAAATCTGAAAAAGAATGGGAGAAAAAGAATGTTTTGTTTCTTATGAGTAAAGCGTACAACAAAAGAACTCAAGATATTATCATTTTATTCGTACTGTCGTATCTATTTTATGTTTTACATGGTCAACTTTTACGTATAGTCAATGCGGTCGTCATTTTTTTTTTCGTGAAATAAAAAATATTCAAAACCGTGTCACTAAAAATCCATCAAATGGTGCCGCGAATATAAAAAGATATAATTTACGTTTCAAAATATAATTTAAAAATAAATAAGTAATAAAAAATAATAATAGCATACAAATTAATAAAAAGCGTAGTACATTATAATAATTAAGAAAAACATACTCGAACAAGATTAAGATATGTAAGATAATTTAAAAAAATAATATTGCGTAAAATAATTTATAAAATTTGAGGATTATAAACAATTTAGTGAAGGATACTTGCGTAAGAAGGTGGATTTTTGATAACAAGAAAAACATATTTGTTTATTTGCTTTATTCAGGCATAGAAATATTGATAAATATGTAAGGAAATATTTTCACACTTGTTCATCAGGAGTTCAAACGCCAGAATGCTAAGAAACAAAGCTTCCACGAAAAGATAAAAAAATAATGCCTGATTATTTGAAGCATTATACGTGTCCCATCAAAAAGCACTTGAAAAGTTAATATCTTAGTAAAATAAAATAAATTACAACAAGTTCCGTGAAATACTATGAGTTACATCCCTTTTGTCTTAGAAAAGAGCTTAATTACCGCTCCCCTAAAAGCTCCAGAACCCAACAGAGAAGCACAATAACAGGGTTCTGCCCCTGGAAGAATCGCCGACACATATTCGGCCGAAGCAAAAACTGCTAGAAACGCCGTGACGACACAGGATCGTCGAGGGCAGTTAGGAACCATTCTCTTGCGACGAGCCTGAATCGGCCGGGGCAGTATTAACACAAACTGCGCGGCCAATCCTGTATCGGCCGGGGCAAGGAATGGGTTAAAGGGAAGCACTTTAATGGAATTCGAACAAAAATTTTAAACATTAGTGTTTTCATAAAAATTTTGGAAAATTGACTTTTTTCCTATTTTTGGAAAAATTCAAGCCTTGGTAGGAACCTCAAGGAGTTGTTCAAACTTGATAATATTTTACATGTATATTGTACTCACACAGGCAGCTTTTGGCAGGTATTCCAAATTAAGATTCGAAATTTTGTTTTCTTCGATCCATCCTAACATTAAAATATACAAATACTTAGAATATTGTTATAATTATTGAGATTTAAGAGGAAAAAAAGTTTTAAATTACTTATGATAGGTTGGTTTAGTCCAACGTACCTCTCGTTCTTGGTCTTGAAAAATTGTGTCATAATTTTTTACTTTGTGAGAAAAAACTCAAAAACTGTAAATAATTGAGAGCTTACCAGAAAGAAAAGTTACAATTTCTGGAATAAAACTTGTTCACTACAACTGTACCATGTGATTTCATTATAGAATTTGACCGACCATAGGTGCTATTTGTTAGTCATAAATTAAAATTTAAAATATTAACAGTAGGTATTAAAATAATTGAGGCTTGTGCAATCTGCCCCTTTCATACTCAATTATCTTACATTATAGAAAATTAGATGTTTTAAAAATACCAGAGCTAGTGTTCTTAAAGATAAACGTACTAGAAATCGGGTAAAATATCAAAACATAATCACTTCTGATTGTTTTTTAAACTAAGTGTTCAGTGGTGGTTTTTATTTTCTGATTTTAGTTCTCTTTTAAAAAGCTAAAAAGAAAATACATGCTTTTTTAAAAAAAAAAAAATCAGTATGTAAGCTTCCCACGAGCAGGACAAAACGCATTCCCGGGCCGGAGACGGTCCACAAGTTATAGGTTGAAGAATTCTGGTCAAAAAAATAAAATCTTACTAATGTTTATTATCGGTTTTCTTTATTTGCTTCTAATCTCCATTCCAGAAGAGCAGTTGCACATAAAAAGGTCTAAAAACAATTCAATAAGAAGATCTATATAGATGTATCAAAAATAGAAATAAAATAAACATTACTATTAATTTTTGGGCTACTTTTTGGTATGTAAACTTTATATCAACTGCTAATTAATAACATGTTAACATTAATAAACAAAAGTTGTTTTGGTTTGGCTTTTAATCACATGGCTTTGAATTATTAAAAGTATTATAATCATTCTCAATAGACCTGTTGCTAGTTGTCACCTGAGCATTTAGATAGTTTTAATTGCTATGGAATGAGCCATCAACACTAAACATATAAAAGGGTTTGATTTTGCTGCTGTAAAATGTCATATAGACACGTACAATAAAATACTCAACTACTACAACTTAAAACAGAAATTTTTATTGAAAGAAACTAGTAGCTACTATTTATCACAAAAAGCAATGTACTACATTCTGTAACCTATATATAATTATTATTATTTATTTTTTTCACAAATAACTACAGCTTTATTCATAATAGTTCAATAATTATTTAAGAAAAAGACAACATTCAGTTCAATATAAACTGGTTTGTTTCATTTTAAAGAAAACTAATAATCTTAGTCAAAGAAACTAAACAATTCAAAGTATAGTTGTAAAAAATAGTCAAGCAAAAAAAAACATCTTCCTTAAAAATAATCTCCCCCTCCCCCCTCAAGACTAGGCAAGAAAAATGACACCATAGGGAAGAGGTTCTTGGAAAGAAATATTGATCTTGAGAAATATTTTAAAATTAAAGCAAAGCAACTATCCTACATAATAGGTATATGTAGCAAAATGTACACGATTGCCCATTAAAATTACCACACGAAGAAGGCAACGTGCTGCATACTTGAAATTTACACAACAGGAAGAAGAGGATAACATATGCATATTATAAGATTTTCAATGCATTCATGTAAAACAGATTGGGAGTGGGGCCACCAACAATATGATTGACTAAATAAATTGAGGATCAGCTTTCTCGCATACAAGCTGCATTTAAGCATTGGTTACATGGGGAAAAGATACTGCAATGCCTAGTGTATAAAGGACAAATGCTTACCATTATGTCTTTGACTTTGAGGTTGAACTGTAGTACACTGGGATTGGGGTTTATTTTATTGCAGTTTTTGCTGATGGGGCGTAAGTCTTGATCTAATAACCGTCTGTTGAATATAGACTCTTCGGCCCCAAAGCAGAATACTTTAAGATGTTCTGTAATGTAAAATCATTTGACCAAAATTGTTCTTCAAGTACTACAAGCATTGTATGCAAAAGAAAAAACGTGACACTTTCCACAAATTGGATGCCGAAAATCAAAATTTTTTCATATAAGAGTTTTTTTTTTTTTTAAACTGGACTGTTGCTATTTATTTATTTCTGTAGAAATGAGATATTTCTGGAAACATCACAGCTTTCAACCAAATGACTAATTGAAGAGCACTGATTTGGAAAATTAGTTGATCATGAAAACTATAAAATCAAAAAAACTTTAACAAGTTGTTAAACCTAAACCGATTCGGATTTTCCAAAAATAGTTTATTGGCTTTCTAAAATGCATAGAAAGAGCAAAGATACAAAATTTTATAAAAATCCGAACCTAGGTGGCAAACCATTTTTTTGGTTAATTTTACATGGCATGAAGGAGCAATTAAAATAATATTACTAAATAAATAAATTACTAAAAGGATAAAGAAAATGAGTCGAGTTTGGGTTGCATATAATAAAACACTTCAAAATGTTCTAAATAATCGACATATTTTCTGGATGCAAAGGGATTGAAATCTCAAACAAGACACCCAATTTCCGGCGATGGACGTGTTTCAATGTTGGCATGCTTCCAAAATGTACGTGTATGGCCGAAATTGCAGTGGATGAAGAGCGATTGGGAAAAGTCCTACAAAGGACTTATGGAATTCAACATCACGAGCTTTCAGCCAAATTATCGTAATTTGCAAAAATTTTAGATTTTCTTCTAATTTTAAGAATTTTGCAGAATTTCTGCAAAATTCTATCTTGAGTTGGAAGATATTTGTAGAAAATTTGCAGTTTCTACAGATTTTTTGCATCGTAGTTTCTGCAGATTTTTAGCACCACAGTTTTTGCAGATTTTTGGCATCACAGTTTTTGCAGATTTTCGGCACCGCAGTTTTTGAGCATCACGGTTTATGCAGATATTCCGCGCCGCGGTTTCGGCACTGAAAATGACACTGAAATTTGCAAAATTCCTGCAAAGGTTATCAGTTTTCTTCTCACATTTAAACAGAATTGTTCTGTAGTTCAGGCATCTGTTGTGTGACGTACGTTGCAAATTTAGTAGTCTTCTGCTTTGGGGCTCTTTGGGTTCAGGAGGGTCATAAGAAAAACCATGCAATACCTCCGAGGTCTGCTGTGACTAATAACGGGGACAGGCCTGTGTCCAGTATTTCATTAAGAGAAGGGTTTTGGTTCTTTGTTATGTACATTACACAGAATACATCATATTTATGAGAACAAATAGGAAAAGTCACAATTTGTTTTCTTCTGAAAATCAGATACTGATAAAGATATCTTCATTAGTTCTAATGGTAGCTGGCACTGACTGTTGCTAATACAAAAAAAAAAAAAAAAAATCATAAATAAATAAAAAATACAAGTACTAAAAATTGTTTCATATATGAAATACATATCACACCAAAGAAACATAATTTAAAAGTGATATAGGACAGTAGATATTTTTTTCAGTCTGCAGTTTTTTCTGTAAGACTACAACTATTTCATAACATTATTTAAGAATATATTATGAGCCATGATATATTTGAATATTTGTGTGGGGTTAATAATTGCATTAGAAAACTTATTCACTCATTGCTCACTGCTTTCTATTCGAAAGTCTAACTATACGCTCTTGTTCAAAAGTTCTTACATCACATCTTTGAAGAAAAGCTTGTTTATTAAGATAACCATCTTTTCCTTTATTATGCATTGCCAGGTCTTCACTCAGATCTTCCTCATCTTTAAATTTCTCCCAATCCATTAAAGATTTTTCGAGTGTAGTAAACTTACGTTTCTTAGATGGAAATGTGTCTACCAACTCTTGCAAATGTCTTGGTTTATATCCGAAAACATTAGATGAAGAACTTTGAGAATGGGATCCTTTGGATATACTTCCAGAAGCATCTGAATTTGTTGCAATTTCAGAATTTCTGGAAATTTCACTCGTTTCTACACATTTTTGTTGAGTAGACATATGCTTTTCTTCTTGACAATTTTCTAAGAAAGTTTTAAAACTACTTACTGTTTTCTGTTCCTCGTATTGTGTATTTTGAACGCAATCAATGATTAAGCTGTCCAAACATTCTTTGATTTCGCTCAGGTCATTCATATTTAATATTCAATTACTTTGCTTAAATTAAATTGATGCAATCGAGTTCTCAACACACATGTGGAATATTTGTCAGTTGCAATTCCAAACTGGAAATCATGTACCATAAATTGATTCTAAGTGAAACTTAATATTTTAATAAACGTTACCAAACACTCAGCATTTACATACTTGAATTAACAGTGTAGAAATTAGAAACGACGACAGAAAGATTCATTATTCCATTCGGAGAAAACGAAGAAGTTGAAGTATGTTTGATTGAAAGCCGACAGACGATGAAAATTTACATTATGAATGGAATCAATAAATCTATTGGAGCATTAATTTTCCAGCTCAAAGGAGATGTTTTGAAATATTTAGAGCCGCCTTACTTTTTTTTCATCTTTTATTAATGCATTATGCATTATTATTTTCTTGAAGAAGTTTGCGCATGCGTGCCTAATGTAAACAAAGTAATACACTGGCCTTGCTTGCTATTGCGTTTGGTTAAAACGAAAGGTCTGTCAATTTTGTTTGCAATTAAAAATTGGCAGAGAACTGCTTTTTCCTACTTCGCACGTGTTATTTTTCGCGCTTAAAACAAAAACAAATATACAATGAAAGCTAAATTTCTGATTTGAGAACACACACACGCATCTAACAGTCCTCTGCGGCGTCGTTACTAGATTTTGGTTTTAACTTTCTTGCGAAACGGAAATACATATTTAAATTACTTTTCAAAAAGAAAAATCTCCCATTCTTAAAAACTGCTCTCGTTTTAAAGGGATTTGCTTGCAAGTTTTCGTACTTAGCTCAGTGGCGGATTTACAGATTTGGGGACACGTTGCAATGCATTTTTCGGGGCCCCTTTATTTGTTTCAGAAATATCCAAAATACAATATGCCGTGTGGGGTCCTTTCGTGGCCCCTAAAGTCATGGGAACCCTCGCAGTTGCGACCCGATAAATACGTCACTGCTTTTGCATGTATGTTTCTAAAAGTCACTCATTTAGACTGTTAAAAAATCACAAGCATCATATTGTTAAAAAGCCATGTGATTAAAATTTTTGATTTCTGTCGTCATGATTCCTAAAGTATATTATCTGATCCTCAAAATATTTTGCATTCGCACAGAAATTATCAATTAAAAAATGCTAAAATTGATTTGGCATTCGAGTACTCTAAAAATAAGCAGAATTTTAAAATCCCTTTTTTACTGTAGCAAACTTTTTACTGATATGGGCCTGATTACAGAATAGGCCGACTTGGCCTTGGCCTAGGGCCCCCACCATTTTGGGGGCCTCAAATGGCAAAAATTGTTTTATCCAATAGCTAAAATTTTCGAGTTTGAATACAGGGTGCCCCAAAATGTTATTTGGCCTTGAACTCTATGAAATCAAAATCGGGCCCTGTTGATATCGTTTTTTATTTTCTTTTTGCATATTCAGATACTGTTGGGCCCATTGCTTTAAGTCTTAGTATTATCTTACACAGCTGCAACTGATTCTTTGTGTTGTGGGTGGAATAAATTATTTTACTGGTTTACCTTTCGAAGCCAACATGTGTCTAAGGACCATGAACCCACAAGAAGCAGGCAATGAAGATCATTTCGGTGGTCCCAAAACGCGATGAGTGAAAAGAAGCATCAACTACTTTTTGTCCACATTTGCCATTGGAGAAGAGCTGCTAGTATAGAGCAGGCCTCAGCCTTTTGTCTCCATAGTTAACTGTAGTCATACTGAATTTTGAGCTGTCTGTTCCACATCCATATTCTCCAACCCTTTTCATTATTATTTTTCAATTACAAAGAAAGCAGGACACCACTAGGAAGTATAGATCTTTTTTAAAAGTTGATTCTTTTCAAAAAAGCATTTTATGGGTTTTTTTTTTTTTTTTTTTTCAGAAAGTTGTTTCTTGACTTTCAAAATAAATTAAATAGCATTTGTAGCTGTTCTATTTTCTTCTAGTTATTTTCTTCACTCTTCTCACCAATTCTTCCAAGATGATGAAGTTGGCTAGAAAGATCAGAGGAAGGTAAAGAAGTACCTAATTATTTGCTGATTCTTGTAAAATCATTTCTTTCAAATGAAGACTATAAAATTTGAAACATTAATACAGACTTCACATCAGAGGAAAAAATGTGGTTAAGAAAATCTCAAAAAGTGAAGCCCTCTCACTTTTTGAGTGAGAGGGCTTCACTTTTTGAGATTTTCTCCCCCCCCCCCTCTTTTGAAAGTAGAGTGAAATTTTTAAAAATTGAGATAGAGAGAAATCGCGAGAAAGTCGTTTATTGAAATGTTTTCTGCATGTGAGTTAAAAGCTTAATTCTCGCTCTCTACCCGAAACATTGCATTAATCATGTTTATGCAGTGGCCGATTTTTAGTGTGGCAATTGGTACAATTGAGAGTAAACTCAAAACTGCACATTAAAAAAAATGTTCTGTATTTAGTTGTGAAAATTGCATTACTATACACATGTGGGCAAGTTCTATTTTCTCAAAATTACTGTTGAGCAAAGAGGTGGGAATGGTCAGGGAAAAAAATGGAAAGTTTGGAGTAAAAATGTTTTTCATGAAGGAGGGTCATCCGGAAATTTTTTAATTTTTAGCACAAAATAATACATTTAGAAATTTATAATATTTACATTGTATTTTTTTTTTGTATTTATTTTTTTATGTTCAGTATCCAATGTGAAAACACTAATTGTGATAAAGCAGAAAGTTACATCATTTCTCTGTACATCAAATATTATTTTCTATTTTCACTAATACAATTCACTCAATAAAACTAAATTTGTATGTGGGGCAGAATTATATCAATATCATTAATAAGTGGAAATGTTTAATATGTAGATAAATATGTATTGTATACAGGGGCGGATACAGGATTTCATTTTAGGTGGGGGGGGGGGGGTCATGCTCAAGAATGTAGTCTTACATGCAACAATTTTCTTAAACTTCGATTTCTTTAGGTATCAACAAAAACACAAAATCGGCCTTAGGTTGCAAACTTAATTAATTTTAACTAATAAAATTATTATTAATTAAAATTAATCATAATTCAACACATCAAAATGACCAAGTTAAGTTGCATTCTAATCTGTTTAGACTGGTATTTTTACCAGTCAACACAGTACAATAAATAAATACTACAAAAATCTAAAGAAAATTAAATTTTTAATGAACATGATAAATTTAGATATTGATTAAATATTAGCATAATATTTGACACAGGACACGATTATAAATTTACATGATACTCGACACATCCGTCTTGTATGCAGAAAAATACAATAAAACTTTACTTAATATAATAGTAATAAATGCGGCAAAAAATATAATAAATGCGCCCTTCTTCTTTTGCAATGTGATTTTACTGCTTAGACATCACTAGTTTTGAATTTATCATTATTTTCAACACTTCTTATATTTTATATTCTGTAGTAGCGAACTTACACGTTCTTGATTTTGCCACGCCCACTCAAAAAACACGATTCAATTGCATCCGAGAACATTTCAATCACTCGTAAAAATTTTATTATGAAATTTATCAGAGTTTATCTTAATTTGTTGTAGGTTTTAGGAAATAAAGATCTTTAATAAGGCGATAGAATATAGAAATAGAGGAATTCTAACTCTTAAACAGTAGTTCCCAACATACGGCCCACAAAACTGATCCATGCAGCCAAATGTTACGTTCAATGTCAGGAATCTAACACTATGTTCTGGAATTTCAAAACATATTAATTTATATGCATTGGGAAATGTGTAAATTGGTAAGCAAGTACATTTGAATCAGAAGATTTATTTACTACTGAATGATTTTTTGTTTATATCTGTTTTAGAAACATGAATTTACTGAAGAATGGCTTGACTTTAATGAACCGAAATGGCTCTCCTCTGATATGCCCCCCTCTTGGCGAGATTTTAATTTTTCGCTCGATACGAAAATCGCCAATAAGGCGATAACTTGGCAACCCTGGTTTTGCAACTTGAACGCTGTAAAGTAGTTTCTCGAAGTCTGTCTTTTTGCACGTGTCTGTGTGGTAGGAGGTAGGTGCTCATATGTTCCGCTTTTAGAGTATTCTTTTTCTTGTTGTTTTTTAATGTTAATTTAGTTGAATTTTCTATTTTAATTATGAGTTCGGTTTGTGATGTTGTCCAAAAGTATCAATTGAAATTTTTGAATGAATCTTCTTTTTCTTTTTCGTCAGGTCGTCCAACGTTTGGACGTACCGGAGTCCTAAATAGATTTTTTATATTTAAACTAATTGAAAATAAAGAGGTTTTTTTAGAATTTTTAAGGGAAATTGGTTTACTTAAGAATGAAATGTTATGTTCTAGATGTAATTCTGTTATGAAAATTAAAAAAACTAAAAAATGTTCAGATGGGTTAATTTTTTTTGTAGAAAGGTTATTGGGGGTGTTGTTTGTGGAAAAGAAGCAACGATCAGGAGTGGGTCATGGTTTAGTTCTAGCAAGTTGAAAATAGAGGAGATTTTTTTGATAACATATGAGATTTTAATTGGGACCAAAACTGCTGATATTGAAAGTCAATATTTTTTTTCATCACAAACTTTAGCCGATTGGCGAAATTATATTAATGAAGAAATATTAAATTACATTGAATTAAAATCTGAACAAATAGGGGGGGTTGGGAAAGTTATTGAAGTTGATGAATCTAAATTTGGGAAAAGAAAATATAATCGGGGACATGCAGTTGAGGGACAATGGGTTTTTGGGGGGTTGAACGGGGTTCGGGGAAAACTTTTTTGGTTGCTGTTGGGGATAGGGGTAGGGAAACTCTATTTTTGGCAATTAAGCAGTGGATACTACCAGGCACGACGGTGCACTCCGATTGTTGGAGGGCATATGATACATTGGGGGAGGAGGGGTATGAGCATTTAACAGTCAACCATAAACTTAATTTTGTAGATCCAGAAACTAAATGTCACACTAACACAATTGAATCCACATGGAGACACGTTAAAAGTACTCTACCAACATATAATAGATTAGGGGATTTTAAATTTTATTTAGCTTATTATTTATACAAAAAAAATTGTGAATACAAAAATGAGGATATGTTTGTAAAGTTTTTGGAAATAATTCGCGAAATTAATTGGGTGGAGTACAAAATACAAGTAAAATAAGGTTGTTTTTTTTTTGGAATTTTTTTTGTCAAAACAAACATAATTTAAATATTTTTGTAAAGTAATGATAATAAAAGATGGGATAATTTCCCTAAGAGCGGAACATATGTGCACTGCCTCACGTGAGGAAGTAAAAGAAAAGTAAAAAAGGTAAGTGAACATATTTTGAATTATTGTGTTTTTAGTGTGTTTCTGGTAGTTTGTATTTTGGTCTGGTTGGCATTTTTGTAGCACAAAAATGGTGTTAATTTCACATAAAATCTGTGACTTTATTGTATACTGAACGGAGGAGATCTGTGACTGATATCCGACTGTGATGTATATTAAAAGTCGGAGGGATAACGGACCGAGCGGCAGCGAGGTCCTGGCGAGCCCGAGGTCTCATAGTACTTTCGTAATGAGACCGAGGCAGGGCCGGCGAGCCGAGGTCTCATTACGAAAGTACTATGAGACCGAGGGCTCGTATCCCGGAGAAACAACGGAAAAAAATTAATGCATTAATTTCATTAAATAATTAATGACATAATTTGAATTTTTCCTGTTGGCGCTAAAAAAGCATCGCTAAGAACGATGTATGACATATGACGTCATACATAGTTTTCTTGGCGACGCTTTTTTGGCGCCAACAGGAAAAAGTCGCCAAGAGGGGGGTATATCAGATTTGTTCCACCGAAATACTGACATACTGAGGTTACCGAAATACTGAGGTTACATGGATGATTAGATGCACTATTGACACTAAATGCAACTTTTAAAGCAAATTTTATTGATACTTAGGAATGACTCGTTCAACCTTTGTCCCATTTTTTATAATTCTGCCCTCTTATGAAAAAATAAATTAGACATTTAAGCATCATTATATTGAATTCACTGCATTTTTATTTTACTTAAATTTATATAAAGAAGACAAATAGCTTAGTTTTTGCAGTGTGCAATGATGTTTTTTCAATCTCAAACAAGCTCTTTGATGAAGTAGTGGCAATCACGTAGAAGTTTAGCTTATTCATATTTCCAAATATCGGCACAAGTTTGATATTAACTAGTACTATTCTCTTTGTGTAACAAGGTCATGAAAATTTTTATTAAGTCATGAAAAAGTCTTGGAAAAGTCATGGATTTTTTTCATCTGAATAGAGTATGAACCCTGGAAAAATGACATGTAATACCCCCAAAAAAGGGAGTTCAAAAATTATTTATTGCTCTTTTTTGTGGTTTCGATCAGGTTTTTTTTTCTTTCTTTTTCAAGCAATCATTTTCACTACCCAAATGCAATGAACCTTATAAGAAATTAAAAAGGATTGTCACTTATTGGGAGGGGGGCCACGACTCCCATGCTCCCTTTTTGTGTCCATCACGTCTTTTAATGCTTTAAGAAAATGAATTCAAACTGACATTTAATTTTTCTCATGATTTCGACATTTTTTTTCCAAGCAAACATTTAAATATTACTGCTGGTGGGGGGGGGGGGGTCAGATACCCCTCCCCTGTATCTGCCACTGATTGTATATCACATATGTATAAATGAAATTACAAACGATTTTCTGTTTAACATTTTTATTTAGTTATTTATTTTTTTAAAGAGAAGAGGAACTAAATTACAGACAAAAAAATTTTATTTAACAATTGATAAAAATCATATTTCCTATCAAAAATCAATGGTTGAATGATGATTTAACCAGTTAAAATTAAGATAATTTCCAGTATTTTGTATGAAGAAAATCTACTGGCAGTTATGAAACAAAAAAGTTATTATTATTTTTTTAATGTTAAATGTTTTAAGTAAATCTCTGTTAAAAAACAAAAAATATGGATTGCATGTATTTGCTAATGTTTAACGCTTTAAACTTTCTGAGAAAATATAGCCAGATTGGGCTTGCCAGATTTCTGAAATGTTCCCTGGGACACTGGAATTCCTCTTCATCCTCCCTCGCCAGCATCGCTAGCATTCAAAAAGTTACACACTTGCGGCTGATTTTTTGGAGTGTTTTATAGGGCAGTTTATTATCAATGCTATGAATAAATGGTTAGTAATTATGGACCTAAAACGGGAAATAAAAAATGACATAAGCAGATAAAATTTGAACATCTTACTTCTTAGCTGTAAATAATTACAATTTATTTTAGTTGGAAAAAACACTTTGAATGAGGAATAAAAATTGAACAATACTTAGATACATACTTTTCATTTTATAGGAATTTTTTAGATAGTCTCTTTTGGTTTTAACCTTGTTGTAAAAATCTCACAAGGTAATCCAGTATCAATTTCACAAGTCAATGCTAAAAATGGTAAAGTAATTATCCTAAATAATCCTTCACAGTTAATTATTTTTAGACCTTTTTGGTCATTTGTAATCAAATTTATCTTTTTCCGGGATGTAAAGTAAACCGGCTGGGACACCAGGATTTTGTCTGAAAACCAGGACTGTCCCAGTAAAACTGGGATGTCTCCCAAGCCTAGATTGAATCATTACAGTTTATAATTTGTAAAAAATCAATTTTTCCAAAAAAATACAGGAAAAACTTTTTTTCCATTGCCTCCAAATTTCTGAAAATTTTATATCTCTAGTTGAGCATATGAACTTTATGTGTTCAAACAAAATGAGTGTCACAAACTAATAAATATGGAAAACACCAAGCGTAAAGAGGCGACTTTAAACTTGAATAAATAATTCAGTTGTTTTTTATTTATAATTCTTTATTAGTGGAAAATAAATTACAAGCTTTCCCATAATTATATTATTTATTGATTGAGGTTGTTTTTTATCAAATGGAAATTTTGCAACAAATTTGCTGCTCTCAAAATTGCCCTCCTCACAGCAAACTTTAAACCAGTGGCGGCACTTTTTTTGGGGGCGGCAATTTTACACTTTTGATGCAAAAAATTTAACGCGTTTTCCCAACAAGTAAATCATGCCTTTTGATATTTTTCTGGAGTCAAAAAAAAGGTTTTTGAATTCTAAGGTTGTGGTGCAACTATGATAATAAAATTACTCAAATAAAAAACATGTGTTGTTCATGTGGACATCTCAGCATTACATTTTTTTTGTTTTTCCTCTTCCTTCGTCTTAAGCTACAGACTGAGGGCTGCGTCACATTTTTCGAGAAGAGCAACCAAACCTTCATATCCCTTAACATCACTAAACAGTCCAAAAGTGCAGTTTTAGGCCTTGAGCCACAAAACATTTCGAAGGTGTAACGCATACTCCATCCCTTTACATCTCATCTTTTCGCCCAATATTGATTTTTTCATATTTCAATTCCAACAAATTCCTAAAGGCCGTCAACCCCTGACCCTTCCTGTAACGTGATTAAAGATAGTCTAATATGCATGTTAGGACATCTACTTCGAATTTTAAAATCCCTATCGCATCCAATGTCTCCAAAGGTAGGGACCCCAAATGTGCATGAAATCACCTAACGTCATAACAGTTGGCTCCAAATTTCGTTTTTAGAAATTTCTAAGGGGAGACCGCAAAGCCTTCTTTTCTCGGTGATGAAGAGCTTAAAATGAGCGAAAAAGATTTCGGCATCCCCTGGACTTCCTCTCCTGACGTTGTCCGTCAAACAACGGCTAAAATCGCGTTTTTAGGATGTCATTATCAAAAGGCTTCATAGGGAGGCAGGAAAACCATCTGACTTCCCAACATTCTTGGAAATAGTTTTAAATTTATGTCGTCAAAGATTGCCTACAATTGCATTTTTGAAACTTTTGCATCGGAAAATTTCTAGAGAGCTCCCGAACGTTTCCTATTCTCTTTAACGTCATCAAAGGTAGACTAAAATTGATTTCAAGTTTTAAAATATTTCGGGAGGAAAATTCAGTCTTTGTTGGAGTTAGGGGAGGCCCTAACATCACTAGATACAGCCTACATTTACGTGTTTTTCAGTTTAGTTGAAAAGCTTTCTAGACAGCTCCGAACCTTCTCCAATACCTTCACGTATCCAAAGATAGCCTAAAATTGCTTTTTTAAGATTTCAATTTTGGCAAATTTCCTCAAAAACTCCTAACGTCACCAAAGAAAGCATAAAACTGATTTTAATTTTGAAAAAAAAAAAAAAAACCTGGAGGGAGCTCAATGCTTCTTTTCTATAAGCATTTCCAAAAATTGCTTAAAATTCCGAATGTCGACTTATCTTTTGGAATTTTTCGATGGAGCTCTGAATTCCTTTTTTCTCCTTCTGAAAGAAAAATAAGAAGGGAAAAAAATTTTGCTTTCTTTTTTATTGAAATCTAACTAAAATACTTTTGACTCTTTAATGTATAAACTATTTCCCATCAAAAGGGGGTCAAATTGAGGAACCGCCACGGGCGGCAGAAAGCGTAGCTACGCCACTGCTTTAAACCAATTATGGATTCAGTGAGAAACATCCTAGATTCTCTGAAATTTTATTAATGATGGTATATCAATGATTTATTATTGATTTAAAAAAATAGAGAGTAGATAAGAATAACATTTGCTGCTGTATTATATATGTTCAAACGTGTCATCCCCTCTTAATCAGCCTTGTCTTGGTAACCTGGATTGACTTTAACTATTTTTTTTTCTCTGAATTTTTTAGTTTCACTGTTTAAATGAATGGAGCTTAAAGAAGGATCATCTATTCAAGTTAGCGGATTAGAAATACCTGAAAAATTACAGGTATTTATATTTTTATAATATTATAAAGGAAATGATTACACAACTTGCTTGGTTTGCATTGTCCTTATGAGAACAGTTTTAGCTTGAGCTGGAAAAATTTGCAACTAATTTTTAGGGGGCGGGGTGTTTTGACGGATATTTTTCTGGGTTTATCGGGAGTCTCCGCACTATTGAGGGGGGCACCCTTGCCCTTAGAGGGGTGGGCAGCCCTGAGTTCCATATTTTTATATAGAAAACACATTTGTAGCTATTAGGGATGTGCCACCATTAGTAGCTATTAGGAAACATTTGGTGTAGGAGGAGTATATTTTCTCGTACATTAAATAATTCTTCACTTTACTCCATTTTTTCATTTATCATTTGATGTTTTAAAAAATTTCTATACATGCTTTAAGGTTTTTTTTTTCCCACCAAAAATTGATGGTTGAAGTAATGTTAGTTTAATTTTTCTGCTTTGAATAAATATGCATATTTTCAGTGTTGCGACATGCTTCTATATCACTATATCTGTACTTTTCTCTACACCCTACTTTTAGCTTGGTTCCTTGTAATTTCCCTTGACCTTGTAATTTTTATAAAGAATAAAAGTTTTGGATAAAGTGGTTACTAATAACTAAAAGTGCACTCTAAATACAGGTACCTAACTAAATATTTGAATTTTCATTTCTATTTAGTATTATGTAACTTCATTAACAATAATATGAAATCTTACTCTCAGAAATTGAATGAAATTTTGAAATATTATTTTGAAAAGAAAAAAAAAATGGTAATGTAGGAATAGTAATATTAAAAATCAGCATTATTATTAACCAGCCAATTATCAATAGCCAATTAATTGGTAATTGGAGCATCCCTGGCGGTTATTACTTCTCTTAATTATTACTGGCTCATCAAATGATGAGTAGTTTTGCTAGATATCAATTAAATGAAAACTTTTGCCAATTTAGCACCTCAGAAAAATTGAACGTTTGGGCTGGAACATCAATGTACCATTGATCAAGTAATGAACCCTTTTTCATTTTTCAGACCACATTTTTTTTTTTCTGAAACCAAAGAAACCAAATTTTATAGATTCTGTGACCTTGGGACTGCATAGAATTCAGCCGTGAAGACTATGCTGCCTTTCCAGACCATGATATATTGCAACTCACATATTCTTTCATTTTAGGCCCCCTCCCCCCTAAGAACAAGAGCACACACCCCTAAATATTGCAAAGCAAATCCTTCCCCCAAATTAAGAAAAATTCTTCTCAGCCCCCCTCCCTAAAAATTTAATGGTGCAGTCTGTGCCATGATCCCCCCCCCCCCCCCCCCCAGGGAGGCATCCCTGCTCTCATCCCAAATTACTTTCCTGACAACATGCGTATTTAACCTCAAACCATTTTAGGTTTTATAAGCAACTAGATGGGTAAGTAGACAGTCTTTTCATCTGAGAAAAACAAGGTTGATCAGTCACCATCAGACCAATTGCAATACAAATGGCAGTGGCAGTTTGTGGATCATTAAACCGGAGGTTCTAAAAACAAATTTTGAAAATTAAAAATTAATTTTTGAAAGGATTTCCGATAAGATCCCCGTTTCCCCGTTTAATATCATGATGATCGCTTTTAAATAAGTTTCTTGGAGGGAGAGCTCTCACTCACGAAACTTTAATCTTTTTCTCTAATGCGTCCAAAAATAGCTTTAAATTAGATTATTGGGGCCTCAATGTCAAAATACTTCCAGGAAGGAGATTCCAAGCACTCTAACTTTCCTTTTAATGTCAGCAAACATTGCATAAAGGTGTATTTTTAGGGTTGGACAGCAGGAGAGCTAGAAGAGCATACCCCCCCCCCCCCCCCCCCCCCCCCCCCCCGCCCATCCCACCTAATTTCTCAACAAATAACGACAGAATATTTCGGTTTCTAAGCTTCATTTTCCAAATATAATTTGGGGTCAGCATCCAAACCTTCTTACATTGTCAAAAATAGCCTAACACATGTTTTCAGGACCTAAATTTCAAAAATTACTCGGAACTTTCAATTTTGAACCATTTTTAAGGGAGATTCCTAAATCTTCCTAAATCTATCCCTCTCACTTAATGTCTCTAAAGATAACCTAATATTGAGTTTTTAAACTTCATTTTAATAAAATTTCTGGCGAGTTTGTTCCACAATTTCGTATGACCTCTCCCAAAATGATAGATTAGATTCTCCACTGCATGTTATACATTCTTTTTTTTTGGTTCTCATGTGTGATCTTCACAAAACTACTGTATTTCTTATTCTCTTAAGATATATTTCAGTGCTAATTGATATATCAATATATAAATTAAATGTTGAAATTTAATTTTTCAAATATGTTATTTACTTTTTAGGAACTTCTACCATGTGGATACTCATATAAACTGAAGAAATGGACCGCTTTTGAAAATAAACCGAATCAGTTTGAGGCTGTGATATTTACAAATGTCTACACCGAAGATGAAGCTCAAGAATGGTGGCATGAGTTCAATGTTAAGTCCAATACTACTATGCGAGTCAGAGCCACATGTCCTAAAACTGGAAAGGTTAACATATTCAAGATATATTTACGATGCCTTCATCAGGGTAGGACAGAGAAAACAGAGAAACTTGAAAGACGACATAGACTGAAAACAGCGCTCCCTGCAAAGCGTAATACTAACTGTCCTGCTGGGATGATAATAGCCATTCGTAGGTTAGTTAAGTATTCGCGAAGCAAGTTGCGTGAACCTGTTGACCCAGTTCATCCCTGCGAAGTTCAACTCAGGTTTGTTCATAACCATTCCACAAGTGATGCTGAGAGCCTTCGATTCAGGCCTGTTTCTAAAGAAACTGAGCAAAAGTTATTAAATTTGTATCAAAATGGCCATTCTCCATCGTCTGCTTTGGAAACTCTGAAATTTGATCTTCTAATTGAACATGGTGTTAATTATACCCAAGTGGCTACAGATAGATATCACTGCCCAGATAAACCATTTTGCTATCGGTTGTATTATAAACATTTTGGAAAAGAATTTTCTGCTAGCACAAAAAAAGATCTCAGGAATATGTTGGATTGTAAAATTAAATATTACAATGACCTTTTAGGTGATACTAGCCTTGCCATTGGTTTGTCTGGAACAGACCATGCAATTGCAATTTGTACTCCTTTGATGAAAAGAGCACATTCCCTGCCACAATCTGGAGAAATGGTGTATGTTGAGGTTTGTGAATCACCATCTGGAGGAAACAAAGAACGAATATATGAACATTATATTTTCTTGCTTATAGCACATACTCCTGTTGGAGGTATTCCTCTGGGATGCATTTTGACCACAAGTAATAAAGCTGAAACTATGGTGTTAGGTTTTCAGCTTTTAAAAGAAGTTTTACCAGCACAAGCTTTCTATGGAAGAAATGAGAATGGACCACATTCATTCTCAGTTCCAGATTCTGAAAACCTCCAGCTCAGTCTGAATACTTCCTGGCCAAGTTCTGATGTGATTGTGTGCATTTTTAGACTTTTACAAACCATGTGGCTGTGGCTATGGGATGAAAAGCATAATGTTTTAAAGGACCATAGGCTTTATTTACTTTATCTTGCCAAAACTTTATTATTTGCTTCAGATGAAACAGAAATGACTGATAAATATCAAGCTTTATGCGCTGATAATATCACCGTGCATTATCCACTATACTTACAGCAAATGGAAATCCATATGGCAAAAGAGCCTTTTGTGGGGAGTTTGCTTACACAGAGTGTTGCCTTCACATGGTGCAAATAATTATTTTGAGGCTGCAGTTCGGGCACTTAAAGATAAATATTTAGAATACCCAAAGATGTTTAATATAGTTCAACTTCTGGATTTTCTAGTCACACGCTTGGATTTAGCATACAAAACTAAATTTTATAATATTCTTCAAAATAAAATATCTTATGTATTTCACAGTCATTTTGCTGATGTTATTCCTACGCATGTTATAAACAGTATTGAAGAAATAGCTGGGCATTATTTTTTAGTTCCAGGTGAACTTGGTGATGATAAAATCTATACCGTAGATGCAGAACTGAATACATGTTCTTGTCCAAGTGGTGTTTTTGGAATGTTTTGTATTCAACAGTATTGGGTATTTTTGAAAACTCCTTCTGATATTTTAAAGGTTACTTTCTTTGATGAAGACTTCAGGCAAAAAATGTTTTCAGTAGCAACAGGATCATCTCTGCAAAAGCAAATTGTGGTTCCTTCAAGTGCAGCAACCGAACTTATAATGGAAGTTGAAAATAGTTCAGATGTACCGATAAATATTTGTACTTCAACTAGTATAGAGCCTGTATTTGTCAATATTTCATCAAATGAAGTTTCAAATTCTTTGAGCACCAACAGCAATAACAATATATTGCCAAATTTTACCAGATGGCAGTGCTGTTGTTTCAACTCATATTACTGAAAGCACATCTCATCCATTTGAAAATATAAAATTAGCAAACTTTCAAACTTCAGAAAATATGCCTTCAGGTGACTCTATCACTGTACGTTCTGAGGATAAAAGCAAACCGGTGATAAATCGAGATGAATGGTGTGTTAAATACAAGTGCAGACATCTTTTAAGGACTGCAGTGCAGAAAAACTTGACATGGAAATTAACAAGAGGAAAGTAAGATTTTTTGCTGAAATTTTTCTTATAAAATATTTAATATCTAACTAATGAGTAATTATGGATGCTAATGATAATTTGAACTACACTGTTGATAAGGTATTATTTAAAGTTTCAGTTTCCATTTTAGTTGTCAATACATTTTTAAACAAAATTGAGTTATGCAAAGTAGGAGCATTATGACTGGAAAAAATCCTATTTTTTGTTATTCGCAGAAGCTTCACAATAATTAGTCTTTTGTGATTCTAGTCTCACAATTCATATTTGGAACATGACTTAACTGGTATGAAAATAAAAATTTGAATGCATTAGTAAAACTATTTTTGAACGATATTTTGCAAAATTTACTTTCAATTCATCCTACGATTAATGGGGTGATTTTTCATTAAAATTATCAATTATGTATTGTTTATTGTTGGTTGGTTTAAAATATCTTTGGCTGATAAGATTTCTAAAAATTCCACACCCTTGTGTGGTATATATATGTGAATTCACCCAATGGATAAATTGATACATTTTCCAATACCAATCTGGTACCAATCCAGGACAATACATACATACAAAAGTGAGTGTGTACGTGTGTGTTTTATAAGTAAAAATCCCTCATGAAAAATTTCTTGATATGCCACTGTTACATACTGTTACTCTCTGCAAGAATGGAAAAAGGAATGAGGTAGTTGAGATTCCATCAGTTGCTTTGAATAGTAGATTAGCTCTATTCACATTGTATTTCTTTTAAGGGGAAGGAATTCATTTTCTAAAAAAGTATATGATCACTTTTAAAATGTAATTGGTTGAAGCTTTTATGTTTTTATTAACTTTTTATCCAAATTTTGTATTAACCAGTGTGTTAAGTTGCAAATTGAGCCGTCTAATTTGAAGAAATTGAATTGAACTGAACCAATGACACCCAGAACTGGAAATGTACTGAAACTTTTTTTACATACAGAAAATATGTACTATAGTGAAACTTTTGTTAAAATGCATGGAAAAAGAAAATTTGTACAGATATATATATATATATATATATATATATTATTGATTCAGATAGAGGGGGTAAAAACGAAATACTACTGCCTGTATTAACCCAGATTGTAATCAGCATTTTTTTTCCAAATAGGCTTTTTTTAACTAAAAATTATAACTGTATTATGAATGAGATTATGTATCCCTAAGTAAAACTCTGTCAAAACTCGAAAATATTATTTTTTAAACGACACTAACAAAAAATTTAAGTGGAGTAGCCCGTGAATGTAAAACATTGCTTAAATTTTTTGAACCATAATTTTAAACAATTTTCCTGGGAAATGCTCCAGGATTCAGATTCTCCAATCCATAAAACCTTCAAAGTTTGTCTAAAATTGCATTTTTGAACCTTCAATTTCGAAAACTTGCAGGGGGAGAGGGAAATGATTTCAATCTATTTTAAAAGTATTTGATCGGAAACAGTCTCTAAGCTGCCTCCCTTACTCTAACGTCAATAAACATGGCCTATAATCACGTTTTTAAGGACAAAATTTCATTTTTAAAACTAAAAGTTTCAAAATTTTTAACCGAACACCTTTTAACTTTTTTTCCTATCCGATCAAAAAAAAAATATATATATGTTTTTTTTTTGTTTTTTTTTCCCCTTAAAACTATTTTTCTCATCACGTCACTGCACGCAGGGGCAGAATTTAAGCAAATTTGGTAAGATCTAGACAAAGGAGAAGGGCCTTTTGTTTGATTCTAAACAGATATATTCTCAGAAATTGTATCTGCTTCAATGATACAAAAAAAACGAATGTTTTGGAGTCAGAGAGAAAAATTATTATTTAGTAGAATATCATGCAGTATCAACAACAGCTTTAAACGTATGGGAATAGGTTTTATTGTTTTTTCTTTCTTTTTTATGCAATTTCTGAATAAGTGTTCAGCCGCACTTCGAGTCTTACTGTTTCTAGTTTGCTTTTCGTTTCAATGGTGTATTTTCGTAATCTAGCCACCAGATATCTCCAAATATGATCCATTAAGTTTAAATCTGGCGATTGAGGAGATATTTCTAAGTTTAAGGACAATTTTTGAGGCACCAAATGCAAACGTGTACTTCTTATCATTATCTTGATAAAAAACAAAGTTGTTTTCGATTTCCAAATTTTGGGCTAATAGTTTAAAATTGTTTTTTGAAATATATAAATGAACAGCATGGTTCATTATTTCATCAAAAAATTCCAAATTTCCAAGTCCTGATGCTGTTATGCACCCTCACACAAGAGCACCTTCACCATCCTGATTAACTGATCCAGCAAAGTTCTTAAGATTAAATTCCTCATTTTTTCTTCTATTGACAATTATACAACAATTTAACCCAAAATATTGAATTTATTTTCATCTATAAGTAAGACGTTGTTCCAAAATGTTTTGAGCTTATTTATCATTGATTTTACGAACAAGAAAATTTCTGCGGGAAAAGGTCCCCTTTAATCCAGCTAAGCAGATAACTCGGCGAACAATTTTAGGTGAAAATTAAGTGTAATATGTTTCGTTCAATTCTTCAAAAACTTTTTCAGCGCTCAAATGTGTATTTTTCAAAAAATTTTTAACTGTAAACTTCCGATCATACTTTGTTAACTTTGCCATTTGACCTTTTCTTACCTTGTTTTCGATCCGATTCTTGTCTTTAAAGCATTTTATCAAGCACTTCACTATAGAATGGTATAAATCAACTAATTTAGAGACATTTCAAACCAGTTTATGGCTACTGTGAGGGAAAAAAATCAAATTTCGAATCGTGTTTGTTGTTTTCTACGCATACCTGACATTTTAAACTAATAAGCAGAATATTAGGGAATAAATAAACAAAAAATTAAAGGCAAATGACTTTACAGTGCCATTAAAATGCAAAGATAATAAAAAAACCACATATGACAATTTTAATCAAGAATTTATTCGAAAATATTTCAGCGTACGATGACTTTTGTGGCATATTTTTCCTCTGTCTCATCGTTTTTTGACAAATTTCAAAAATAAAATCTGGCAATATTTTTAAAAAACTGCTGGGTTTTATTCAGAAAGGCATAGGAATGATGTGAAAAAAAATTGGACTTCATATTCGAATTCAGTTTTGCAATATTTTGATTTTACTACAAAATTTCAAAGTGTATGAACACTTTTGGGAGGCACTGTAAGTATTTGTGAATCAAGTTTGTGAAAAATTACAGTTAATGCCTGCAATAACTATTTGTAATTCTTCACTAAATGTTGCATAAAGAAAAAAAAGAAGTAAATTGAGTGGACTAGAACTGTAAGGGGTGAAGAGATTTACAAAATATATTAGGGCCCCTGTACCATTTTTCGACAACAATGTAGGTACCAAATTTTTCTTACACATGGGGACACAGGTACAAACTCTCCCGTTTGTAATAGGGATGCAATGAATAGTAATTTGGCCGAATACCGAATATTCGGCCATAGTCAAGGCCGAATATTCGGCTATTCGGCCGCCGAATAGTTAACTTGTTTTTGTCTAAAAACAAAGCACAGTTTGTATTGAAAGCACATTTGTGTGCATTAAACAGCTTAAAATACTATATTACACTAGAAAAAAATGTTTTGGAGTGAATTAATTATTTTTTGAAAGCATTAGTATTATCTTTAACAATATTCGGCCGAATAATTACTAATAGCAGGCACTAAGAGCAATCCTATTCATCTTATGTAAACCTATTTAATTTTCTTTTTAAACTGGTAATCTAAAAAATAAAGAATCTATTCAAATAAGCTTCTTTTTTACCTCCCTTTCATAAGAACTTCCTTTTTCAACATTCCTCTTTTACTTTCAAAATCTGTTCTTTTGACTCCCTACCAAAGCTTGTTCTGTATCCTTTCCCCCTTAACCCCTTCTAACTAATGGACTGGTTCTAACTGATAAGGGTTGTAAATGGCAAGAAGGCAATAGCTCTGTGCAGATCCAGGTTTTGGTTTAATCTGGTATCACATTTTTTTTTACTTTACAAACCTGTTCTTTCAATAGGCTCAATAGTTGTTCTGTCACTACCCTAACCCCTTTCAAAAGAGTGGACTAGTTCTAACTGATAAGAACCCCTTTCAAAAGAGTGGAATAGCTCTAACTGATAAGGGTCAGTAATATTAGTTGCTCTAAGCAAGTATTTTATTCTGTTCTGAGTTCAAAGAAAGCAAAATGGATTTTTCTGTCAATAAAAGAAGTATTGTTTGGAGCATTTTTGAACCTATACCAAATGATTGCGCAAAAGCAAGATGTAAATTGTGCAAAAGTATTCTGTCAAGAGGAGGAGTTGGAAAAAAAGCAACTACAAGCTCACTGATGAACCATTTGGCTAAAAAGCATCCAGAAGAATATAATGAAAAAAGCAAAAACCAAACTTGTGATGCAGTTGTGGAAGCAAATATACCATCTACATCTACACCCAGTACAAGTCAAGGCGTAAAAAGGAAGCAAGAAACCATTGATTCACTTTTTGAAAAGAAAAAAAAATGGGACATTAATGACAACCGATCAGTAGAACTGCACACTTTAATTGCGGAAATGATAGCATGCGACAATCAACCATTTAGTTTTGTCGAAGATGAAGGCTTCATTAATTTAATGAAAAAAGCTCAGCCACAGTATAAAATTCCCAGCCGGGAATATTTTAAACAGAAAGTTATTCCTTCTCTTTATGAAGATTGCAAAAAAAAAAAAAAAATTGTAACATTAATATCAGATGCAGAATTCATATCACTAACATCGGATATTTGAACTAGTTCTGTCAGCAATGAAAGTTTCATGAGCTTTCCTGCCCACTGGATATCAAAGGATTTTATTTATCATTACGCTGCCCTGGAAGCGAAGCATTTTCCGGGAAGCCATACTGGTGAAGCTATCTGTGATATGGTCAAAACAGTGGTTGACGATTGGAAAATGGATGACAAAATCCACATAGTATTACGTGATGAAGGATCAAATATCAAGAAAGGAGTACGTATTTCAAACTTGAAAAATGAATCCTGCTTTTTACACTCCTTGCATTTGACTGTATGCGATGGTTTAGCATCACAAAGATCAATAAGCGATTTAATTGCTCAAGGAAAAAAGATTGTTAAACATTTCAGTCATTCTCCCTTAGCATGTTCAAGATTGAGAAGCATTCAAGCGAATGAGTTAAAAGTTCCTGAGAAAAAACTAATACAAAGCGTGTCTACTCGATGGAACAGCACATATTACATGCTGGAAAGATTATTAGATCAAAAAAACGCAGTTTCTCTATATGCCTCTAAATTTGGGGATATAAGCAACTTAAAAGTTCAAATCAGTGGACAGTTTTGGAAAAGGTGCTCCATCTTCTGAAACCATTCGAAGAAATAACAAAACAAATTTCACTATCAAAATCATTTATTTCTGAAGTCATCCCAATACTTACAACATTAAAATTATATTTGGATAAATTAAGCGACTTTTCTAGAGTTGGTACAATGAAGGATACTCTTAGCCAAAGTTTAGAGAAGAGATTTTCATCAATTCAAAACAATGAACACTACTGCATTGCTCTAGTGTTAGATCCGAGATTTAAATTATTTTTTTTCAACAAAATTGAAGCAAAAGACACTGAAGTTAAGTCAAAACTTATAGCTATTATGAAAAGTACCAGCACTAAACCAGCTGAATTACTGGAGAAAAATATTTCAAGTTCATTCCTTCCAACATCTGAAGCACAAAATTCTTTGTGGGCGTGTTTCAATGAAATTGCAACGCAACCACTAAGTGAAGCCCCGGAAGAAACCTCCACTCAAAATGAAATTGACCGATATCTTTCCCAACCACTTTTGCGAAGAACTGACTGTCCCTTAAAATGGTGGGCGCAAAACACTGAAGCTTATCCTAATCTATCTCAGTTAACCAGGAAATACCTTTCAGCACCAGGAAGCACTGTTTATAGTGAACGATTGTTCTCAGAAGCTGGAAACATTTATGAGAAAAAGAGAAATAGACTTTCTCCTGAAAATGCTGAAAAATTATTGTTCTTACATCATAATTTGCGTGCGTATAAAAATAAGTAACTGTTTTATGATAACATATGATAAAATTATGATATGTTCCCAAGTCCCCAAAATTATTTTTTTCAAGTTTCAATTCATTTTTTCCCGCATTTCTTTTTTCTAAGTAATTGTGTAATATTTATGTTTATCATTTTAACCACTTCTCTATCTCTAGTTGTTGTGTCCATTCAATTATTTTTGAAGAAGCCAATCTACACTAATAGTTATTGCTTAATGCCAAGAGGGGCAGTTTTCACCCCCCCCCTTTTTTTTGTTTAGTGCAAAAAATTCCATTTTTAAGTGATAGAATACTAGGTTAGATTAGAAATACTTGTACTCTAAATGATTTTTATTTTTCTCTCTGCCTTTCTAATTAAAATAATGATGCATTTTGAGATTTCGTAAAGTTTCACGACACTGAATATTTTTGCAATATTTTTTAATTTTTTATTTTCGTTTGTTCTAAAACATCCAAAGAAAACAGTTCCACTTTCACAATCATAATTTTTTTTTTATTTAGCTGAAATGTAATTTTTCATATGGTGTTTATAAATCAGTGTACTTCTGTTTTTGTATTGATATTTTTTCCCAAAATATGTTTATACCAAAATTTCTGAATCCTTTAGTTAGTTGTATTTTAAAACTTGATAAGTCTTATTTCCTTTATTTTGTAAATAACACATTCACAATTGACCATTACACCTATTCTTGGTCCCTTGATTTAAATTTTTATTTTTAAAATAATGATTTTGTCCCTCTATAATCATGCAATGTTTCTTTTTTCCTTGTGAAGGCTTTATAAAAATGTTCATTATTTGGTTAAAACAATTGAATCTAATTTTTAAACAATCATATCCTATTTTAATATGAAACAGAACTTCATTATCTTTGAAAAAAAAAAAAAAAAAACTTATTGCAGTGTCAGGATCAGGATTATGCATATGCAATATTTACTGCTAATGAACCAATTGCTCTATGTTATTCAAAATGAAAATTTATTATTTACAATTACTTTTTTTTTCTCATTCATAATCTATTACTTGAAAAATAGCATTGTCACACTGTATATATATTTTTAATGTTTTAGTTGGATTAGTATATAAAAGTGGATTAAAAGACTTTTTTAATTTTTATGTATTAAGTTTAGCTATTATACAAAGTACTAGTAGTTTTAGACTTCAGGTCCCTTTTTTCCCTTGCGGCTAATTAAAAATCTGGTTTGAACCTGGACATATCATACTACTGCAGACATTACAAAGGTGGTTTTCAAAATGTTGTAAAAGGAATCTTAATAGTTTATGTCTGGACGAAATTTTGTATTTTAAAGAATAAGAAAAATAAAAGTTTTTTGAGTCTTTTTATTTAAGTTATTCTTAAAGTATGGTTTATCAGTACATTATAATTACTTTAATAAGAAGTATCAACCCTTCCTAATATGTCAGGGGAAAACTATTTTGTGTGGTTTTTTCAGAGGTAATTTTGTAGATATATCTTAGTAACCATTCATTAATGTCTACCATTAAATATGACAATGCACTGGATAATGAACCTGACAATGTGCTAGAGGCTGACTTCATTGAAAATATTCAACAAACATGATGAATACAAATTTAAAGATGCAAAATTTTCAACGAAAAAGTGACAAACAAGCTTTTTTTCAAGTATTCGGCCAAGGCCGAATAGTAAACTAGGTATTCGGCCGAAGCCGAATATTCGGCTGACAGGCCGAATAGGCCGAATATTCGGCCGCGCCCGAATATTCGTTGCATCTCTAGTTTGTAACACACCCTTTTCCTAGGAAAACAGGCACTAACGCTACCATTTCCTAAAGTTATTTCACAAGACCTTCGGACCCCACTTGGTCTTCCGTTCTCGCACAGATTGCCAGCCTCAGCGACCGTAATTGGGAAGCTCTCAATTCTGTCTAAGTTCTCTTCTCTCGTGTGGGTTGCATTTATAGGGGTGCCTGACCTGGAGTTAACACAATGGGCTAAGGGCCACACGTACACAGTTTTTTGGTCGCATAGCCCCGTAACATACACACTTTCTCTGTCACATATGCACTTTTTCTGTCACATAACTGTGTTGGCCTAGACCTAGCCTGATATGTAGCATCAACAAGTAACTAAAATTAAAAAATTTTAAAAAACCCGACTGGGTCACAAATGTAGAATCAAGAGGGGAAATTTAAAATCCTTGTAAAAGCCTTATACTCATAAAAATCAATTACAAGTTTTTCTTTGTTAACAAATAGAAACTGGCAACAGATAAAAATTTTAAATCATTGCTTTTAACTTCCTTGTGGGCCAACAATGAATTCGGTTATTAATCGCTGAATAAAGGCTTAGCCGTACTTAAAATCTGCTTTAAAAAACGTTATTAAATCGAATTCTATACAACATGGAAGCAGTGGCGGCTCGTGCCTTAATTTAGCGGGTGGGCTCGCTGTATAAAGTTTTATCAATAATATTTATACAGATACAATGGAGAGGACTGCAGTTAGTAATGCTGAACAATATAAGATAGTCTTTATTGCAGTTGTTTCATTTCTAACTTCTCTTCTATTTCAAAGTTGAAATTGTTTTAGAAAAATATCCACTTGAGCATTTTTTGAAAATTCAAGGTAAATAACCTAAATTTAATGGCAAGACACCCACCCCATGCCAACTAGTAATAAACAACACACAGCATTAATTAAACTACTACATTACACTCTTGATGCCAACACGAGCACATGATCACGCAGAAGCTTCAACTTTCGTTTTAGCATGCTTCCTTATCTCAAATTACAAAATTGGTTACTATTTTTTTTTCCAGAAGCACAGTTTCCTCAATCGCTAGTGCATTCTTCATACATCAAAATTAGAATTAATTATTTAATTTAATTAATTATTTTTATTGTGTGAAACTACATCACAATATCTAGGGGTCACATCACATTCATAGCATTTTTGTAAAACATTTCAATAAAATATGTAATTCTTTGGAATCTTTGTATGCGCTTACTTATTTACCAATAATTATTTTTCATGCCCTTTCATAAAATCAAAACACTGAAGAATATATCAGTTTTTTAAAAGTTTAAATTTTGAGATCTTGAATTCAAAGTATGGTTTTCACTATCGCGAATTGCGATAGGAGGAATTTCTTTTTTCTACTAATGGCTTTTATCGCAACCATATTTTGAATTCCTGACGTCAAAAGTCAAATGAATGCCTGGGGCTGGATGCTGGATATTATGTGCTGGATACCTTTTTCGCGTAAAAAGGATTGTGTAAAGTCCAGAAGGTCGTTAATAAATAATTCGATTCCGAGGCACATGGATGCCTGCATTACTGTCAGCCCCGCTTAATCGAGTAAAATCTCTAGGAACCAAATTTAAAGATGTAATGTTAGAGATCCCCGCTTAATCGAATAATTTCTTCGGAAAATCGAATAATAGTAATCGGCTTTCACATATATTTTTGCTGAAAATTTTTTTGAATACGTTAAAAATAAATAGGAGCAATTACTGACGTAAAAACTTAAAATAGCATTTTTCAGCAAACGACGGGCGGGAAAAACAACATTAATTTTCCATCAAAACATTTCCATTATTCTATCTAGTTTCTTCTATAGTTACCAATGCCATTACCAACAGACAGTCGATAAATAAATTAAAAAACACAACAAAATGTCAACATTGCAGAAAATAAGAAATTGATAATTATTGATTACGTAAAACGCGGTAATTGAATTTAGAAAACTGTTCACAAAACACATTGAGCAAGGAATCCACTATTATGGACTTTCTCCAAAAAATATGAACTGAAAAAAGGTGTAGATTTAATACCTCAAGTTGTAAGTTGCATATTTATAATTTTCATATGTACTTGTATTATATATACTTAGTTATTATACATGTTGTTGATTACTTAGCTTATTTAAAACGCTTTTTAATCAAAAAATTTTTTTTTCTATTACTTAGATATTGATTTATTATTACGTTTTAAGCAAAAGTTGTCAACCAGGGAAGATAAATAAAATTTCCCAGCTTAATCGAATATTTCTTGAAACCGACGGTATTCGTTTAAGTGGGGCCAACAGTATAAGAATAGAAAAATAAAATCAAAGGCATACGTCATTCAACGGTCAAGTGAACACAATAAGAAATTCATGATTGCTCAAAAACAGTTCGAAATCAAGAAAAAGCGCACCTAGTGTGAGTGACCTAAAGTTAATAACTTTTTAAATAATTAAACTAAGCGTGGAAACCCTCTTCTTCATAAAGTTTGAAACAATCTGAAGTTTTAAAACAAACAATAAAAAAATCGAAAAGTTTGGTCATTTTTGAGGTTATGTGGCCCTACGCCTTTAAGGATTTAAAGCGATGTACCGGATCAAATTGAAATAATTCAGGTTTGTTCCGCCTTAGAGTACTACAGAATAGAAAACACATATCGATAAGACCTATTATACGATTAATACTTATTACTTTTGCCAAATATCAGAACAAAAAAGAAAATTGAATAGATCTCGCCCAATTGAAGTTTTTTTGTAAAAGTTTCGGACCAATTCAGAATTTTTCACACTCAAAACCAACTAGTATATTCGAAAACAAACTCTTCATTCAGAAATTCCGATCATATTAGTTCCAAACAGAAAAATAAATAAAAATACGCACGCATGCGATGCGGTAGAATCGGAGGGAACCCATAAAATGGTAAATGCCAGTTCCAGATACTAACAGAAATTTAAGATTAAAGACAAATACAAAAGAAGGACGGTGGAAAACGATAAGAGCACTTTCTTTCATTCAGTGGGCTTGTCATTTTTTGCCCATTTTCGAACTGTTGTTTCGTACAAGTGACGTGTGTCAAATCCTTCCCCACCTCCTATTGCCCTTCTACTGCTGTTGGGGGTAAAGCTATTTTTCGGAGGGCTAGGGCAGTGCTTCTCAACCTTTTTTACATTGCGGCACACTTGAGAAATTTCTAGATCAACGGGGCACACTAAACTTAATTTCGCAATGGTAATATAGAAATGTTTTTATCATTCACTGGTAAAAAAGAGGGGGGGGGGGGCGAACTTTTTTCATACTCATTTTTAACCAGCAGTCAAAATTCGTCCAGAAGCACCTCGCTCAACTTAAGTTTAAGAGAACGGTCGCTCTTCAGGTTCATAAATTCTTCTCATGCCTTCAAAGAAAACGGATGCATCCGCAGATGAAGAGAATGGAACGCGAATCCAGTCATACTGTTCCATTTTAACATTCTTGAAAAGTGCTTAAACTTGTCCTGAAGTATGACTAAATGCTCTGCCACCACATTCAGCAGCTTTTCTTCCATGCAATTTCCTTTACATACCATTTGAACATGTCCAACGAGCCACGATCTACTTCTCCTCTCAACAGCTGAATTTTTGATTTCAACCCGTTTAGCTTGTCCATACGTGTAACCCAAATTCTCTTCTTGTCCCTGCATTTTCTGATTCAATTCGTCAAGGTGTTCGAAAATGTCAGCCATGTAAGCTAGTTTTGCCAGACAATATTTGTCTTGCAACAAACTGGCGTATTGCATTTCGTTTTTCAAAATCAAAAACTGTCGTACCTCTTCCCTCAATTCGAAAATTCTTGATGGTACCTTATCACATGAAAGCCAGCGAATCTCTGTATGGAGAAGTAGGGAGTGATGATCTACCCCTAGTTCTTCACAAAGTATACGGAGAAAAGGCGAGAGTTTTATGGAATTCACGACTTCAGCTCCTCTGATAAGTTCTTTGCCATGAGAGCTTCATGGTGGAGGAAACAGTGTATGGTTTTAATTTATAGTTTACTAAGTCTCAGAACCGAGCTTTGAGAAACTACGATAAATTGAAATTAGTATCGGAACTGGAAAAGAGAAAAACAAAAGTTAAAGAAAGCTGAGGCTAAAATTCTGGGCGGGAGGATACGATCCCTGCCTGGGGGAGAGGGCGGTACTCCCGTTTGCGAAAAATTTAGAAAACATTCTGTACAATTAGTTTATTTCTTGGAAATTAGAATCCGTTTTCAAAAACTGAAAGCAATGGGATCACAAGAAGTTTAAAAGAGGTGGGGCAGCAAATCCCGTCTCTCCTCTTGTTGGGTATGTCTTATTGCACATGATCGGCAGGGTGAATTGAGAAGTTACAGAACGATATAAACGCTTTTCGGTCGTAACTTTTCAAAATAAAATATTTCAAGGCTCTTTCTTTTTATATAACTACAAAAATACCGCGGCACACCGGGTTCCTTGTCGCGGCGCACCAGTGTGCCGCGGCACACCGGTTGCGAAGCCCTGGGCTAGGGAGCGGGAGCCCACACAGCAGAAATCGGAGTGACACGGACTTGCCGTTTTGGTGTCTAATTGAATCGTCGTGATTGGTTAGGTGCGGAGGTGTGGCAAGTCAATCGAGGGGCAAACCAGTCGCAGCCCCAAGAATCATTCTCAGAGCTTGCAAGCGAAACGCTAACATTTTAGAAGCGATATGCAAAGTGTTAGAGATTTAAAATGTGTTTCATGTCCCCAATTTGTTGTTTGTTTGTTGTTTTTTTTATTATTTTTATTTTTTTTTAGCGAAATACTAAACGTTATTTTGACATGATCTATTTAGTGGTGTACAATTTTTCTGGGTGGGCTTTGCCCACCCGGCCCATAGTGACGAGCCGCCACTGCATGGAAGTTCCAAACATATTCTATCAGACGCAGAAAAAATTACTCTTTGTTTTGGTACTAAATTTTTAAAATTTGAAATATGTTTTTGCTGCAAAAATCGCGAAAAACCTTTTAGATGTTTTCAATTAATATCTTTGTTAATTAGGGTTATCCAAAGATGCAACCTAGCTAAGAACACGCTTGATCAACGCTCCTTCCGAACAAAAAAAAGTTTTTCAAAATCAGTCCATCCATTTAGGCGCTAGAGTGCCACAGACAGATACACACAGACACGTTCAAACTTATAACCCCCCTTCCTTTGTGTGTCGGAAGTTAAAAATCATTATCATTAAAATTAACCAGCTGCCAATTAATGGGTAATCGACCAATTTGCTTATTTGCTTCTCTCTACTTTCTCATAACTTTATTTCAAATTAAAAGTTTTGGTGAAATTCGAAATTACAACCATTCTCTTTCTGTATACAATAAGTGTATAGGAAGTAATCTAATTTATAATGCTTTCAGCTTGCTTTGTTGCCTTTTGTTTGAAAAATAATGTGTTTTTTTATTGTTTTAATATTTTAGTAAATAAAATAGTATGATGATTTTTTTTTTTTTTTTGCTTTTAATAGTCAAAGCTTATGTTTGAAAATTCACTGTTATAGGATGAAGTATTGCAAAAGTTCGAGATTTTCTGCCAAAGAGTTAGAGATGGTTTAAAGGATAACACTCAAGCTTTCCTTCCTGCTTTAGAAATAATGATGAAAAACCTTGAACGAAAAGGGAATACTTCTGAATCTCTTATCTCAGGCTTGAGTTTCTTTGGAGTACTGTCTGGTAATGTATTATCATTGAATAAGATCATGCACCCTAATTTTTCTATAGTAGTTGGAAATTGGTTTTTATGATGTACTAGCAAACATACCCAGCATTGCCTGGGTCAATAATCATATTGAGAAACAATTTATACTTTCTTTTATTTGCTTTTAGCGTGCCCCACGGTTTCACCCCCATTAATAAGACAACAATACACTATGATATATATATGTATATATATGATATACATATAGTAAAATATTGCACACCCTTATCCACACTGATGTTTTCCGTTTAATAAGAAAAACAGAAAAAAAAAAACTTCTGTACAAACTAAATTGAAAACCTTTGATTTATAAATTAATTAATTTTTAAATGAGCCGGGGTAATAAATGCTGAAAATCTTCAAGCCCGCAGCCGGCTTCAAACCTAAGACCCTAGGATTGCTGGCCCAGTGCTTTACCAACTGATCGGGATTCGGCGAGGGCTATCTCAAACATCATAAATGCATCATCATTATTATTGATTTGATTTCAATGTATTGCTGTTCCACTGCTATTAATCATAACATGATGCTATATAGCCTATAGCCTTCCTCAGTAAATGGATTTTTCAACACAAAAAGAATTTTTCAATTCGAACCAGTAATGCCTGAGATTAGCACGTTCAAACAGACAAAACTCTTCAGCTTTATATTATTAGTATAGATTTATGCTTGTTGTACATTACAGCAGGGTGATATTTCAGTTGGTGACTTGTTGTTGTAGATTTGTTTGGAAATGAAAAACATTGCTGATCTGAAGTTTTGTTTAAAAGACAAGATTTGAAATCATTGTTTTTTGCGGTAATACTGGTGTGCTAAGGGGAAACCAATTCCCCAAAACATTTGGTTTGTTATTGTAAAAATAATGCAAATTTATTTACTCATTGCCTTCAAGCCACCTTTAATAAGAATTAGTCAGCATTTTAAATTAAAGCTGTCCAAGTAATCTGAACCGTCCTTTTTTGGCCTAATAACAATCAATCCCTATAACATCTACCATGACATCTACTCTGTAAAAAGATGAGTTCCCCCTATTATTTTTTCCCAACTACAATGCTGTAAGTACAAACATAAATACAAAAGTGAGGATCAACAACAGCTTCTGTGTCCAGCTGAGCTGTTCCTAGTGAAATTAAAACCATCTTGAAACTTGTAACCCTACTACAAGTAATAGCTGGTTTTGGTAAACTATTTGAAATGCCTACAATCAAGTTGAAGTAGTAATTTTTCCTAATTGCAAGATTAACTAGTGATTTGAAAAGCTTAGAAGAACAACTCCTGGTTCTAACATTGATGCAGAAGTTTAGCCTATCAACATCTACCATTTGAATAAATTTTTGTAATTTGATATTCTCTCCTCTAACTTATCTTTGGTCTAGAGCAGGGTTTGGCAACCAGTGGTCCAGTGGACCAACACTGCTTTGCAGAAAAATCTGACCAGTCCTTAGAGATTTTTGCTCATTCACGTTGAAAGTTTTTCCTTACTAAAAAAGGAAAAAAAAAGAGTGATAAAAGAAAACACCATAATAACGATAGTATCCTACACGAATTTTGTAATTATTTTTCGCATTTTCCTATGACCTTTCAGCAATGTTTTTTACTTAGTTTTTTCTGTAACAGTTCTTTCACCCCCAAGTAAAGCTTTATTTACTTAGTTCTTAGTTCATTTACTATTGTTATTATTTTTTTTAAAAAAAAGGAAGAAAAAACCTTAGCTGTAGCAAAATTTTTTCAATGATTGTGTTCAATGGCGGATCCACGGGGGGCTGATAGCCCCCCAACCTCCATAAAAATGATTTGTAAATTCAAAAAAATTCTGGGAAAAGACCCCCCCCCCCCCCCCCCCCCCCCCCCGCCAACACGATACAAAATTTTTGAATTTTTGGAGCTTCAATTTTGAAAAAATCATTAAGTACGATTCTTTGAATCCCATTCCTTTTTAATCTAATGTTATCAAAGTCATCATACAATTACATTTTTAAGAACCCAGTTTCAAAAAACTTCCGCTGGAAAACTACAAAACCTCACCTCTTCCTAACATCACAAAAAATCTTAAATTATATTTTTGGAAATTTAATATCAACATATTTCCTGGAAAAAGGTTTGAACCTCATACCTTCGCCTAATGTCTTAAAAGAGGGCCTTCAATTGTGTTTTTAAGACCTCAATTCCCAAAAAATTCAGGAAAGAGACACCTGAGCTTGAGCCCTTTCCCTAAGAAGTAAACAAACTGCAGGAGTATCCCTTGTATAACACGGTTTATTCATTCCGTGTAGTATCAAAACCATGTTATAGGAGACTTTTTTATAAATGGTTTTTTTACTCATTTTTTCACCTAATTTATCATGCACAAATCATAAATCATGTCAATGTGTATCATGTTATATCAAAACCATGTTCCGTGTTATATCAAAACCGTGTTATACCAGAACTTGAAATAATGGAAATCAAGGAATGTGTATTGTATTATATCAAAACCAAGTCATAAAGTGCAAATTTCATAATAGCTGAAATTTCGGCTTAATAGAACATACAAACGAAAACTGGCAACTAGAACATACAAAGACCGACTGATTTAAAAATAAGAGTTGTTATAAACGATAAAACTTAATTATTTCACATACCTCAAATTAAAGCTGTTATGCACAACAAGAAAAAACTGTATCCGCTTTCCTTTCTGTACTAAGAACAAAACGCACTCTATAAGAAAAAAAACTGAGCTTTTCTGTAGCAATAAAGTTTGTCTGAGCAACAACAACACGACAAAATTTAAAATAAAATAAATAGAATCATTCTATTTATTTTATTTCATATTTTGTTTAGACCAAATTTTTTATTTATCGTTTGCCAAATTTAGCTCATCTTTAATCCTAATGTTATTTTCTGACAATGAATTGGAAACAAAATAATATTCATCTTTTTGCTTTTAGAACACTGATGAGAAAAATCAAGTATGTATTTAAAAGTTAAAAGTTAGTGTTATAAGGGGAGCCCAAACTTTTGAGCCCAAGACAGACAATTTTTCGTAAAAGTTTCATAAAAACAAAGTAAAAACTTATTATAGTTGTTACCATACTTTTTTTAACAGTGTATTGAACAAAAATTTAATTCCTTCTGTTAAAATTCGTATCGCATCAAAACTGTGTAGTTGCGAATTAGAATTTAGTACCGTGTAATATCGAAACCGTATCATAATAATCGCAAATTTGGTACCGTGTAAAATTGAAATGGTGTTGTAGAAGTACTGTGTTATATGAGGGACTCCTGTATTAACTAATTTTGAAGAGCCGAAAGTTGTAATGTAATAAAGAAACTTTTATTTTAAATTTTTAATATAAAATATGCTTTTTACATAATTTTTCCATTTAAACAAATTTAAAATATGTGAAGAGATTCGCCTTGCTTCAGATCGTTAGTTTTCTCTAAAACAACTTTAGTTTCTAGTTAAGTTTTTAGCTGTAAAAATAAATTATTAATGTGTCATTATTAGTGCAAGATAAGATTATCTATTTGTTTTAGAGTTTGTTGTGCTGATAGCTTTGGTGGTACAGAATCTCTCAACTTAGCATTTTCATCACCTTCTTTCCTTTCCCTCATCGGAATCTGTTTGAGTGCCTAAAGGGCAAAAATATTTATTTCACTGCTAATTTCCACTCTGATTTTCCTTTTTTGTTTAAAGTGAAGACTTCCACATGTTTCTCGATCGTCAGATAACTCGCTTTTTCGAAATTTTAACTGTGATGTATGATGGTGAAATGCAGCTTCACTGACCAATTCTTAAGCTATTCAAATGCGGTAAAAATAGATTTGACCACTCTATTGAACTAGAAATGCTTTGTTCTATCCCCCTCTTCCATAACTAACCAAGAAATTCCAAGGAACAACGAATCCCAAGGACAACTTCTATTCTTGTGAACCTCTTTCAGTGATGGGCGTACGCTTGACCTGCCTTGAGATATGCATGTGCCACCTTAGCTTGTGAAAGGACCAAAAAACAACGCCCTCTTATTTGTGACATTTTTGAGGTTCAAAAGAGAGAGGTCAATAAAGGAACACATTTGGACTCACAAGAGAATAGATTTTAATCCTTTATTCTGGTTTCTTTCCACCTTTGTTAACATGAGCAAACTGATGTGTACAAATTAAATCTTTCTATTGCTTTACTTTTGTTGCCTCTATTTAAATTTTATCTAACAAAAACTCTGATATTTGTTAACGCTAAGGTTTACGATTTTCCAATCGTTCTGAGAGGTTTCAATGGTCTTTCCGAGAAGTATTTTAACACTAGTCATATACGGGGAAAAATCGGTGCCTCAGAAAAGTGGTCGTTAATGGAGGTGGTCACTATATAGAGGTGGTCGCTCATAGAAGTTTCACTGCATTGCAAATATTATTCTTATAATCAATTGGCTTTTTTTTTTTTTTTTGCAATCTTTAAATAACTTTCATTTTTAATAGCTCCATCACTTTGCTCAAGAACCAAAAAAAAGCCAAGACAAAGTTGTACCCTAACAGAAGAAATGGTGCCTAACATATATGGTCGGCAAATGAATACATATGAGAAAAAGAGACCAACTTCTCTGTCCAACTCAAAAATCACCGAATCCAAAGGATCCTCTAATAAAGATGCTGATGCAACACTCAGGGAACTAACATCTACTTCATCAGGGAATCAGTAACAGAAAGTGTAACTGTTGTAAAAATTACTGTAAATAATAATGTAAGCCATTTTCAAGTGTCATTTCAGATGGTGTGTTAACATTTAAAAAATCATTTTCCTTTCATTTTATACAGTAATCCATATTTCAGACATAACCAGGTGCAAGAGCACTATGTTCAGTCATCCCTTGCTACTTTATGCTTCTATTTTTGCGGTTTCACTCTATAGCTTTTTTTTTTTCAAATTTATTTATTAGAATTTTATAATGGGTTTAGGTTAAATCTTTCATTCAAAAAATAGAAAAATATTGACGAGAAGTTTTTCTTAGGGGCTATGGTAGAGTGAATTGGGGAGAGAAGTTATAAAAGGGGAAACAATTATTAACACTTACTGAGGAGTGCATACATCACTGTATTATTGAAAAAGGATAAATATATTTGTAAATAGCTTTCAACTTCTTGCTTTTCAAACTGTAAGCATTACCTTCAATGGGGAAAGAATGCAGAGGTGGGGTGGGGAAAATATTATCACTAATTGGCATGTATTTTATCACCAAAACACGTTACACTGAAGTGATAGTGTGTAAGAAGTGTGTGTGCACAATACTAACAATGAACATGGGATATTTATAATAGCGTCTAATAGGGTCTTATAGTCTCATATTTTGTGTAATATATTGGATAATAAGAGCGCAATGGTAACTAAAGAATTATTTTTTGCTAGGCTTTAATTAATATAGAAAACGCATTTTAAAAGGTTGTAAATAAATTTTCTATGCTTCGACTAGGAAAACATTCAATTTATTGACCAAAAATCCTATTCTGCAGAAATTGACTTATTGCGGTACAGTCTGGAACGGATTAACCACAATAAACTAGGGTTGACTGTAATCATATTCCTTTGTCTTTCCTATTTAATGCAGGGGAACTTTCTATTCTCTTGCACAAATTGCAGTAATACATGGGAGTTCTTGATGATTTAAAAATAGATCTACAGTTGAATACCTTTATAACGCCAACCTATATAACGCAATTCTTTATAAACCGCAGAACTTTTCAAAAGTAAACAATAGGTTTTGAAGTTTAAAAAATCCCCCTGTTTTGCCTTGCAAACATAAAAATTGTTAAACAAATTAAATTTTGAAACTGTTTTTCATCTTTCCATTTTAATTCAAAACTTTTAAATGAAAATTAGTATTCACAGTGAAAGAAAATACCAGATGGCTCTTTAAAATACAGCTGTTATGCAAACCATGAAGCTAGTAGAATTACAGGATAATTCACTTTTTTTTGATTGAGAAACATATTTATTTGGAAATGATTAATTGTATGGTTGGTGCTTTAATGCTCATTGCAGATATTTTAATATATAGATATGTTCTTAGTATTAGTATCAAAATTTGTGAAATGACCTATATAATGCCAAAACCTGTATAACGCAAAAGCTCTGGTCCCAAAGTGTGCGTTATAACAGTCTTCTACTGTATTAGGATATCTTATTCAGCATCGCCTGGGGCGGCAAAACTACTAGAGCTCACCCTGTATTTAATGCAGATGTTTAAATTGGTAACCTTTTTACGTTGAATGGAACTGTTTACGGAAACTGGACTTAAGAATTTTAATTGTTTTTTTTTTATTTTAAATACCAACTAAAATTGTTAGGACCGTTTTGGATTCCATGAGTCAGAATGACTCGCTGTTACTGAATCACAATAGTAGACAATTATAAATTTTGTTAAATGACTGATATTTACATTTTTTCACATTATTGTGATTTTTGTAACGTCATAATAATTGATTGCATTCTAGTCATTCAAAGAGTAAATATATATCTTCTATTCAGACACTATAGGTAGTCTAAAATATGTTTGTTTTGTCGTTAAGGTAATAACCAGGAACCTAAATTAACTTATGATCTGCTCTGCCAGTTTGACAAACACTAAGATTAACTGGTTGAGGGAGGGGTGCATATAGACTCACCCGGTTGTGTTGCATATACTTTTGTGTTGAGGTTGTGAATAACTTCCAAATGTTGGCTTTATCAAAACAGGCTTTGACATTGATTAAGTAATTGTTTGAATTAACTAAAATAAAATTGTATGCAAACATCTTACATTAAAACTATTTCGGGCACAAATATATTATTTCTTTTAATTCATGAAATATTGTTAGTTTATTATAAAAAAAAACATTTGAGGTGCTGTTGTTATGCATTTTAATTACTTCACCAGTAATAGAGCTAATGACAGGACTGATTTACCATTTTCCATGTCATTGGTGAGTCCATTTGTACATGTGATAGATGCCAACGACTTTCCGAAAAGTTCTGAGCTATCCTGAATTTAATGGTGACAGCAAAAAAATCTTCATATTGATCAGCAAAAAATTAACTTTGCATTTCATTTAATACAAATACAAAAGTGACGCCTAGCAACAGGCTCTGGGCCCAGCTAGACTGGTCCTAGTCAATTTACAATCCCCAGTGAAGATCAATGGCCCTCTTAAAACTGTCTACTCCTTTGCTCATTACCACCTCTTCCGGTAAGCTGTTCCAAGGTTCCACTACCCTGCTAAAATAATAATTTTTCCTAATATCCATGTTAGCCTGAGATTTAAATAGCTTAAAACAATGACACCTTGTCCTGTTTTCAGTGCTAAACTTTAGCCCCGTAACATCTTTCGTTTTAATAAATTTAAACAGCTGAATCATGTCCCCTCGGTCTCTTCTTTGCTCAAGACTACATTTTTAGCCTTCTAAGCCTGGAATCATAATCTAAGTGGGAAAGTCCACTTATTAGCCTTGTAACCCGCCTTTGAACCATTTCCAATACATTAATGTCTTTCTTAAGATAAGGGGACCAAAACTGAACAGCATACTCCAAATGGGGTCTTACCAAACTTCTATATAAGGGCAGAAGAACTTCTTCAGATTCATTTGAAATAGATCTATTAATAAACCCAAGCATCTTATTGGCTTTGTTGCTAGCAATGCTGCACTGTTGGTTGAACTTTAAATCCTGACTTATTAAGACCCCCAGATCAGTAACTTTGTCTGCCTGACTAATGACTGAACCTTGCAAATAATAACTTGTACACTTATTTCCATGCCCTAAATGTAGCACTTGACATTTCCCAACATTAACAGCCATACCCCATTTATCAGCCCACTCCGTAATATGATCTAGATCTTCTTGCAGCTAATTTGCTTGTTCTTCATTTTCTACAGTACCCATAACTTTGACATCATCAGCAAAACAATTCATGTACCCAGAAATATTTTTATGAATATCGTTCATAAAGATAATGAACAAAACAGGCCCTAACACTGATCCTTGAGGAATCCCGCTTAAAACCTCACTCCAATTAGAATAATTTCCCCTTACAACTACTCTTTATTTCCTTCCGGTCAGCCAGTTTTTTACCCAAATGAAAGTTTTTCCTCCTATTCCTATATCAGCTAATTTTCTAAGTAGAGCAACATGCGGTACCTTATCGAAAGCTTTTTGAAAATCAATGTAAACAACATCTACAGGCTTCTTATTGTCCAAAGCCATGGTAACTTTGTCATAGAAATGTAATAAATTAGTTGCACAAGATTTACCTTTCCTGAAACCGTACTGAAAACTAGTCAATAGATTATTAGTCTCTAGAAAATTTACTATCTTAATTTTCATCAATGTTTCAAAAATTTTGCAAACCACCGAAGTTAGACTCACAGGTCTATAATTTCCCGCACTCCCTTTAGACCCTTTCTTGAAGAGCGGTGTAATGTTAGCCAGCTTCCAGTCCTCTGGCACTGTCCCCGAATTATAAGAAGCATTGAAAATGTTTGCGATTACATCTGCTAATTCCTCTGCACATTCAACTAAAATTTTCGGATAAATATTATCTGGCCCCGGAGCCTTAGTCTCTTTAATTTTTTTCAAATGAAGTAAAACGTCATCCCTGGAAAATACAAAGTTCTCAAGCTGTACTATAGCTTGTGTCTTGTTGGTGGCAACTGTTGAGATACAGTTATCCAGGGGTGATTGTGTTCCGGTATTTTACCGGATTTCCGATATTTCCATCTTGATTTCCGGTATCTTCATCTTCGAAAATACCGGAACCATCCTATATTTTCAGAAAAACCCACTTTTGTAAAATTTAGGTCGATGTTTAATGAAACGCAGAGAGTCCAAATTGAAGACGTTTCGTTTGGTATAAAGCGTAAGCTACCGTCATGTTTTTCAACCTCTATGGTAATTATTGAAGAACAGCTGGGGTGAGAGATGGAATAAAGGCTAGATAAGAAGAGAAAGGAGTGTTACTTGATATTTTTCCCCTTAATATTTTCTTTTAAAGATGTCTAATATTGTTTCTCTGTTGCATATCTTAATATGCAGATGATGTAACTAGGGTTGCCCATTCCCCCCGACTGCGATGGCACCCCTCAATTTTACCAAGCCTCCTTTTCCCTCAAGAATTGCCACCCACTAATAAAAAGACTTAAATTCTTCTAAATTAATTTCTCCAAAAGTTTCTGTGGTATAATCTGCTTCATGACCCCCCCCCCCTCCCCTCCCGACACAAACACATGAAAATCCTTGCTATAACTATATTATTAGAATAAATTGCTAAAATATTTATTCACCAAGATGGCCTATGACTTTTCTCTGTTGTAGATGCTTATGTAATAGGCTTTACAGCCCCCCCCCCCCCATTAAATGTTGAATTTAACGACTTATATATATCGAAAATATCGATATTTGGAGAGCGATATATCGTGGCATTAAAATTTGGATATCGCCTAGCCCTATTGTGCAGTGATCATAATACATTCTGCCCCTTTTGCCCCAAACTTATTTAATTCTGAAATATTTATGCACTTTTAGAAAATGAATGTAATAAATGGTTAAGGATTCAGATACAATGGAGGAAGATAAAATATTCTTTGAAAAATTTTTAGAAATGAGAAAAATTAAAAGAATTTAATTCTCTCCATGCACATGGACATACTAAGTTCAATTAAAACTTCGAGTTTTAGCTCCAACAAATAATTATGTATATAAATAATGTGTGCATACACGTAATGTGTATATGTATGCCCTTCAAAACACTTTTTCTTCTTGGAAAAAAGTTCAGGTATTTTTGCATGGAGTCACAATCACCCCTGCAGTTATCGTTAAAAACACTCGAAAAAAAGTTATTAAGAACATTAGCAACATCACTATCGTCCTGAATTAAAATTCCATGCTCATCAACCAGTGGCCCAATAAGACTATTTCGAACTTTCCCCTAATTAGCGTATGCAAAAAACCTCTTGGGATTCCTGTTTATGTTATCTGCCAGTCTTTGCTCCAACTCTCTTTTCTGAATCTGTACCAAATACTTAAATTTACGCCTTGCCTTACAATATTGGAGCCTATCTGCACTGTGACCTGTTTCTCTAAACCTATGAAAAGCAGCTTGCTTGTAATTTAGAGCGTCTTTAGTTTCCCTGGAGAACCACATTGGCCAAATTTTAGGGTTGACACCCTTTCTCCTAAAAGGAACATGATCCCTAACCGTATTCGCTAGATTTTCCTTAAACTGTGCCCACTGAAGATTCACATCGCTATTGTCCAATCCAGAAGAAAAAACTGCTTTCAAACTCTGCCAAAGTGCCACAAAGGTCAGTCCATGTCGCAGAAAACTAGATCCAAAATCGCGTCCTGTCGAGTACCCTGAGTTACAATTTGATCTAAGAAACAGTCACCAATTACTTTCAAAAATTCCTCTTCTCTGCTATTACTATGGTAAAAATTATTCCAATCAATTCCTGGAAAATTAAAATCTCCCATTATGATGACTGACCCCTTGCTAGAAATGTCACTAATAATACTAAACATCTGTTCGTCTTGACCCTGGCTTAAGTTGGGTGGCCTATAAATATTCCCTAAACGTAGTTTTTTGCCCTTATTACTAATCAACTCCAGCCAAATCATATCAATCTCATTAGGTTTATCATTAATTACCCCCAATTCATTCCAAATTAAAGTGTCTCTGACATAAAATAAAACCCCACCACCTCTTTTACCTACTCTATCTTGTCCAAACAAATTATACCCAGCAATAGATAATGGGCTACCGAAAGTGAGGAACACTTTCAGTAGCCCATGTCTCGGTAGCTCCAATAATATCCAACCTCTCGTCTATAATTATGCTTTTCAATTCTTCCATCTTGTTCCTAATACTACGAGCATTTGTATAAAAAACCTTAAGTAAGCCCATCCTATTTTTATTTAATGCTGCATGATTGTTTGAATCCCAACTGTTAAAATCTTTTCTCTTATTAGCCGCCCTATTTCCGTTTCTACTAAAATCCCATTAGTTAGTACCCTTTCGAATTCTGCTCCTTAAACCAAGCCCCCCCATTCCAACTTAGTTTTTTGATTCTGAAGCCTCTAAAACCAAACCACTAACCATTTTGACCCCTGTAGAGCTCAGATGCAGGCCATCCCTAGCAATCCAATCTCGTTTACATTTACTCCACACATCAATAAACCTGATACTACGCTTAACGCAAATTTCCTTGAGTACCAGGTTCATACACCTAGCCCATTGGTTTAACCAACTCCTATGCACTCCATACCTGGGAAGCAAACCAACCACTTGGACATTTGCCGAACAGTTTGTTACTTTGTCCAACAGGGAATCCCACTCCTTTGTAAACTCTTCGTTGTTACTATGGCCTACATCGTTAGTTCCCACCCACAAAGTAACTACATCCTCTTTATTAAATACCCCCTTCTTTTCAGCAACCCTATTTACATCTCTCACCCGAGCCCCTGGCAAACAACATCTAGCCACCTTACGTCTAACTCTGCCTATTGAGTTTTCCCACCTCACGCACCATTGAATCTCCCAAAATTACACCCTTTGTTTCCCAGTCAGTCGCCTCAGCAATAACTTTCCCCTTTACCTCTGGAATTTTCCCACTATCTAACACACAGCTAATGCCCACATCCTTTTTACTAACTTCCTCCTTTAATTCTGGAATATTCCCACTATCTAACACACAGCTAATGCCAACCTCCTTTTTGCTAACTTCCCCCTTTCCCTCTGGAGTGTTTACCCCATCTACATGCCTACAGCCTAATGCTAACTCACCCTCCAAAGTAAGCATCCTAACTCTGATTTCTGGGAGTTCAACACAATTTGTGCAAATGAAATCCTTCTCAGACTCATCCTTCCCCTTAAACAAGCAGAACATCTGACATAGGTCACAAGAAATCCACTTGTCCCCTTTACCACTTTTAACCTCCTTCATTATGCATATAACTCCCATTCTAGCTCAAAATGGTACACTTAAAAAGTCAATACAAAAATACAAAATTGGAGAAATAATGCTAATTATTAGAATTATAAAGCATTGGAAGTAAAAAATACAAATATTACTAAATCCTAAGACAAGCAGTAAATTAAAATAAACAAGTTACACCCTAAACAGAGCACTCAGGCTTAACAAGAAGAAATCAGCACAATTTAGGCTTAGCTACACAGAATAGAAAAACACTTTAAACAAGCAAGTAAATCAAAAATAAGACTTAAAAGCACAAGAATACTTAATTATATGATAAAATACAATAAAAATACTGAAACTAAAGTAGTAAAAACGGCATAAACGAATTTAACGTATTGAATTTGATTTAATTTTTTTTTCTGAAACCTTGAAACTTTCTAAATTTGGTACTAGGTCTGCAATTTTAACTATTTTTAAAACATCATTTGAGACAGTGAAAAACAAAAGGATGTAATTGGCAAAATTATAAATGTGTGAGATAACCAGTACAAATATTAGAGGAACCTCTCCTCTGCCTTGGGGCTAGAGATAGAATTAGTAATCCTGTATAGCATGATTCAGTAAAACAATTGAATGAAAGCCTACCTACAGGGCCGAATTTGGAAGTGTGAAGGCCCCGGTGCAACCAAAGGGGTGGAGGCCCCTAATCAGGGTTCAAAAAGATCATCACATTTTTGAAAATATCCGATACTTTGATATATGTGAAAGTTAGGATATTTTGTAAAAATTTTATTGTGGAGGCCCAGGGGCAGTAGCCCCGCCTGCCCTCCCCTAAATCCGGCCTACCTAGGACGTTATTTTTAATCGGGTTTTACTCAAAAGTTGACTATGTTTGCTTCTCCCTGCCTCAGTTTGATTTTACATTTTTGAAATAATAATTAACTCATTATGGATTATGTAAAACGAAAGTGAATGTTTCAGTTTTCTAAATATAGCATATAGGATGCGACATAGCAACCTCCTGTGCTTGGAGAATATCCACCCACCCACAGCTTGCAGTTCCTATCCACATAATGACCTATCCAAATTGGGGCGCTCGTATTTGGAGAGAATACTGTGTGAGTTGTGGTAGAGATAGGGGGAGGTGGGGCATGATGGACCGGTCGCAATTATTTTAATACTATTAATGTTTTTTATTTTATTTTATGACCAATAAATAGCACCTATGGTCCTACAAATCCTATAATTAAATTATATGGTAGTTATATTGAACAAATTGTGTTCCAGAAAGTGTTATTTCAGTAGTACTGAGTAATTTTCTAATTCTTGTGCCGTTTTTTCACAAGAAGACACTTGACTCTTCCCTCATCATGTGGTATCCAATGATTATATTTCGCTGTTTTCGGCAGAAGGTATATTGGGATCATAGCGTTTTGTTTTAAAAGCAGCTGTTTTTAAAATGTAAGAATAACTAAAATGACAACAGACAAGTGATGTAAAGGACACTAAAACTTTTTTGCACGTCAAAATGCACACCCAAGTTAAGGCTGTCTGGTTGTCTCCTGTAGAAGCACGTGGATTGCGTATCGATCACCCCCGCATAAAATGGAACTCTGCATTCAAGGGGGTGTGGCAAAGTGCCTTCTCTTGAAAAACGGACAATAGTATTCATGTGTAGCAGTATACGTGCCATTTAGAGTGGCAGCAATGGCATGGTGTGGCGAACATCGTCATGTATTGTGGAGAAGTACATTCACAATGGTGGTTTTTTGATGACAACTTAGCCAGAATTTCGCAATTGGTTCCAACTTAGCTGACATGATCCATTTTGGCCAGATTTTTTCTTGTTGAAAAGATCACTGTGCAGGATTTTTCTTAAACTCATATCAGAAAACTGCTGGACTGCTGCATATTCATGTGCTAAATGCTTTGAAGACTCCTGGATGGACGCTTTCACATGCGCCACGTTTTTCAGCGTTGTAATGGAAGAAGGTCAGCTCAGCATTTTTGTTTTCAGTGCAGTACCTATGGCTCTAAAGTTAAATAACCAAACATGAATTTTTTCTTTGTGGAACAGGATTATGTTATCTAAATTGGAACTAAAGGTGAAATTCTTGCCAAGTAGTAACAAAAAAAAAACATTGTGAACATACTCCTCCACAACACATGACGATGTTCTGCACACCATGCCATTGCTACTATGATAAATGGCACGTATGATGCAATCCATCAATACCTCTTCCACCACCATATCATATCCCCACCGCAACTCACACAGCTCCCTCACTAAGTATGGGAGGTAATGCAGTTTTTTTTTTTTTTAATTTAATTTATTGTTTTTAAGCACACGATAAATCTTTTTTCATCTTATTCATAAGGAGCTATTCTACAGGGCGTCCACCCTATTGGTGGACGCCCTGTAGAGTTAGCTAATTTTTCTAAACCGTAAGAGATAAGCGTGTACTTCAAATTCGAAAAAATCTTTAAATTCCATAACAATCAAAATTTATGAAATTTTTGTCAAAAAATCAAATTTTGAAAAAATTACAAAATCTTTTAAACAGTTCTCCAGTCTCAGCAATTATATTTAGTAAAATGTTCTTGACACAGTAACATGTAAAACTTGAAAAAAATTACTCTTCTACGACCCAAATTGACCCAGTTATGAAGTTTTGGAAAATCATGGTTTTTGAAGATTTTATGACATCAGGGAGAGATCTTTTAATGGGATGTACGAGAATTTACAAAGTGTGTTAATAGGTTTAAATTTATTGTGGGTTCTTCTCATCAGGAGGCAATATTAATGGTTGAAAAGACTCTATAAGTACTTTTTATAAGCTCAAAGGTCTATTTATGAATATAAGCTTTTTTTTTTTAATCTTATTTGTTTCAATAATATCTAATTTCCATACGTGAATTTGATTGAAAAACATATTTTGTATCTCAATTTATGTAAAAGGTTATCACTGTATTTAAATTTATAGAGTACTGATAAAGGAAAAAAAATAGTTCCTGTATTTAAAAGAAAAGGAAAATCGTAAAAGTTTGAATAATTTAGAACTTTTGTTATGGTATTTCAGAGGGAAGACAATAATTTTATAATGCTAAAAAAATATTTTTTTCCTTTTTTGCATTTCATTTAATGGTTGTAAGGAACCTTCCCAGCCAAAAAAGAAAAAATTAAACTTGTGCAGACAATATAAGCGGCGGCTTGAATCTTTCGTTACAACATAAATTCTTTTTCTGAAAGAATGCTAGACTTTTGGTGCTCTTAAACTTAAATATTCTTGTTACTCTTATTTACATTATTCTTTTTTTGAAAAACTGATTAGATTGCTTGCCCTGTTTCATAAATTAATTGACGGGTGCGAATTTTTTTCTCATTTCTATTCTATTTGTAGAAAGAAGAAACTCAACGAGTAAGGTCCTATCGCAACTCGTGGTTGCGAGGAGCATAATTTGAATTTAAGATGTTAAAAAAAGTTGAATTTTAACTATGTTTTTCACAATCATGAATTGCGAAAGCCTATTCGTTGGGTTTCTTGTTTCCACAAATGGAATCAAATGGAAATAATTAAGAAATTTGCACCCGTCATAATATTATGACTTAATTTTCTAGAATAGATAATACAACGTATATCCGTTTTAAAAAAAAAGTGGTGATTAGGATGCAGCCCCAAAGCAGAATACTACTAAATTTGCAACGTATGTTGCAGAGCAGATGCATGCACTGCAGAACAATTCTGTTCAAATGCGAAAGGAAAGCTCATACCAATTTTCTGCAGAAATTCTACAGATTTCTATGAAATTTCTGAAAAACAGCAGATTTTCTACAAATATCTTCCAACTCAAGACAGAATTTTGCAGAAGTTCTGCAAATTTCTTTAAATCAGAAGAAAATCTAAAATTCTTGCAAAATATGATAATTCGGCTGAAAGCTCGCGAAAAATGTTGAGTTTGATATGTCATTTGCAGGAACTTGAGATTTACTTTGATCTTAAAGAAATCTGCAAAATTTGTACAAAATTCTCCCTTGAGTTGGAGGGGTGTATATAGAAAATCTGCAGTTTCTGAAGAAATTTCATATTTTAAATCTGAAAAGATTGATTTTTCTAGCATTTTTGGTTCCCCTTTTCCTTATTTTTCCCATTCGATCTTCATCCACTGCAATTTTTTCCATAAACGTACGTTTTAGAAGCATGCCAACATTGAAACATGTCCATCTGCGAAAATTGTGTCGTGTTTGAGATTTCAATCCTTTTGCATCATGAAAATATTTCAACTACTTAGAAAGCTTTAAAGTGTTTTATTACATGCTACCCTAACTCGACTCATTTAATTTATTATTTTAGTAATTTATTTAATTTATTAACACCATTTTAACTGCTCCTTCATGCCATGTAAAAGTAACCCAAAAAACGTTGTTTGACACCTAGCTTCGGATTTTAATTAAATTTTATACCTTTGCTCTTTCTTTGCATTTTAGAAAATATATATAAAATATTTTTGGAGAATCTCAATCGGTTTAAACTCTACAGAAATGCATAGCAACTGAAAAAAAAAAAAAACTCAATATTTGAGGAATGGAAATTAGAGGTTCTTAAAACAAAACGACAAAACAATTTGATAGCCCCCCCCTCCCCCGGCCTTTTAATCATTAATAGACTTTGAGTTTATAAATAGCACTTGCTAAGTCTTTCCAACCGTTAATATTGCCCCCCCCCCCCCCGATCACATCATCAGCCTCATGTGAACAGATCACATGAGGCTTAGTTTTGCAATTTTCATATTCAAAGTATATTTTCAAGAATCATAAAGCTTACATTAAAAAAAAAATACTCCATGATTGCAGAGGGCCATGAGTGCTTTGAACTTTTGTGAGGAAAAAAACAAATTCCCCCCTTTAGCAGGCATCATGACAATGAAATGATGTACACAAATTCAACTTCACAAAATTATATAATTCAACTTTGTTTCAAATACAAACACTACTTCAAAATGTTATGGGCTCAGTTGTTTAAATTTAATATCCCCCCCCCTTCCAAAGAAAAACAGTAATAACCGAAAATAAACTAATAATAATCAAAATTAAGTTTCCAAAACTAAATAAACTTGAATTAAATAACACAAAAATTATTAATATTTTAGTTATTTAAATAAAAATTAAATCGAGTTAATCTAACGTAGCATGTCAAAATAACTTCTAATTGCCATAAATATGAAAATATTTATAAGATGCAAAACGATTGAAAGCTCAGAGAAACAAATTTTCACGAACCAAGTTTTAATGTTGGCATGTTTCCCATAAAATAAATTTATTCTCTACTAAATTAAACATAAAACATGCTAATCTAAAGTGGTATATGGGAAATCAACATTCGATTGGACAAAATATTTTAATATTTACATGAGTCAAAAATATTGAAATTTCAAACACTAAAAGCAATTTTCCGCAAAGTCCGAATAAGCTTAATGCTGCCATGGCTTCCAAAATAATTCCTTCGTTACTTATTAAAATTAAATGAAAAATAAGATAAACTAAGGTAGCATATGTCAAAATAACTTCGAATTGTGGAAAACATCAAAATATTTACAAGATGCAAAAGGATTGAAATTTCAAACGCAAGAAGCATTTTTCCGCAAAGTCCGAGTAAGTTCAATGTTGCCAATGTTTCCAAAATATTTCCTTCGTTAATTATTTTACAATATGCAAAAGGATTGAAATTTCAAACGCGAGAAACAATTTTCCACGAGGTCTGAATAAGCTCAATGCTGCCATGGCTTCCAAAATAATTCCTTCGTTAATTATTGAAATTAAATGAAAAAAAAGCTAAACTAAGGTAGTGATTTATCACGTCACAGCTAATGACGTCAGCTTATGCTAAAGCATTGGAGGTGACGTCATTATTTTAACCAGTGAGCTACCGGTTGCTTATCGAACATAACCAATGTTGCCATGTTTTCCAAAATATTTACTTCGTTAATTATTGAAATTTAATGAAAAATAAGCTAATCTAAAGTAGCATATGTCAAAATAACTTCCAATCGTCAAAAACATCAAAATGTTTACAAGATGCAAAAGGATTGAAATTTCAAACCCGAGAAGCAATTTTCCGCGAGGTCTGAATAAGCTCAATGCTGCCATGGCTTCCAAAATAATTCCTTCGTTAATTATTGAAATTAAATAAAAAAAAGCTAAACTAAGGTAGCATATGTCAAAATAACTTCAAGTTGTGAAAAACATCAAAATATTTACAAGATGCAAAAGGATTCAAACCTCAAACAGGAAAGCAATTTTTCGCAATAAATCATATTGAATATATATGTTCAGAAAATTGCACTAATTAAATATTTTTTAAAGAATTGCTAGCACAATCCAATGCTTTTTAAAGAATTCAAGCAATAAAGAAACTTTTCATACTTTTTCAAGGTATTCAAGCACTTGGGAAAAAAATGACCTCTTTTTTTCCCCCAAGAACTTTTCAAGGTTTTTCATGGGCATAAGAACCTTGTTTAACACGCACTGCGGCGGCATGTTTGGGTGTACAGTAACTTTTAACGAAATAAACTTTTAAAATCTGATATTTAAGTAAAAACAATATAAAAGCGGAGTAATCAGACCAAAATGTTAAAAAGCGGTCTAAAGCGGACTTTGCCATAAAAAACTGATTTTGGCAGCGGATCATTTGGGAGCCCTTCGACTAAAAAAAATGATTTTCCCGATCAACCCTACCATCCACAGGCTTGTGCTTCAGAAGAAGTAAATTCTCTTTTCCCCTGTTGAGTTTGTGCATAATTTATGTTTAACCTAGAATTTTTTTTTTTTTTTTTTGAACTATTAAGAGGCAAAAATGGCGTCCGCGGAATTTTTTTTTTTTTTGGGGGGGGGGGGGTCGCCTTTTTTTTATTGCCAGCGTCATTTTGCCTCAAAACTTTTTTGAGGAAACATCGATAATAACGAAGATTAGATCTCATGGCACAAAAATCCCTAGGAAAAAATTGGAAAAAAAAAATTTGGGGGGCAAATTTGGAAATTTCCCTGACATTTTAACTGTGTCATTTTCCCTGACAATTCCAGGTTTTCTCGGAGCGTACAAGCCCTGTAATTTCATAAATTTTGATTCCTTACAGAATTTAAAGATTTTTTCCAATTGGAACTAGACTCTTATCTCTAACGGTTTAGAAATTAGCTATTGATCCACCAATAGGGTTGACATCTTGTATATTACTCATCAATGATTTTATCTATTTATTTTCTAAATAAATTATGCAGTGGACGCTGGTTAATTGAATCAGCCTCTTTAATGAATCAAATAGTCAAAAACAGAACAAAATCCAGCTTTGGTGAGCAAGCCACTTTATTGAATCAGCCGCTTGGAAGCAAAACTGCATGGAACAAACGTGATTCAATTAACTGTTACTTTTTTTTTTTTTTTGAATGTATGTATTTAATATTGCAATTGTGCACTTTTCTTTCTGTATAGTTCATATATTTTTTGAAGATCGCTGGTTGTATTTTTGGTATCACTTTTAACATGTTTTAACTTATCAGTGTACTTTTTGTATGATATTAAGTGTAAATAAAAATGTTTGAAAACATAAGTCTCAAATTCATGCAAAACTATAACTTTTTGAAACATGGTGTAATCAACTATAGAGCATAGAAATTCAGAAAGAGAAGCATAATATTCCATCTAGCAGGGATGCCCACCTCTGGGATTCATGCACAGACTCGCCATTGAAACTTTTAGGGGGTTTGTTTTGAGGGATATTTTTCTCATTTTTAGGGGTGGGCTCTTGTTTTTGGGAAGAGTGTTTGGCTTCGCGATATTTAGGACGGCGGGTGCGCCCTTGGTCTGGGGGGGGGGCACCTTTTTTCCTTGAGCATAACGCTTTTAGCGAAACTTATATTTTTTATGAAGAAAAAATGTCTTGGATTAAATAGCTTATTAATCATTAAAAAATAAATTCCAAAATAAAGTACTACTAAATTAGCCTGCTGACTACAGCCCTAATATTTTAAAATTTCCATTTCTAGTTAATAAAATTTATTTTTATAAAAAATAATATGAGCATTGATTGGTCGATTATCGAGAACCAATTAATTGGTAATCGGCCAATTTGCTTGTCAGTGCATCCCTGGTTAAGACCACTTTGATTTCAACTATTTTGTCTAATGTTTAAGTGTACAAATTCACAAGAAACAAATTTCTCTCAACATACCATTTTGAATATGCGTTGGCCTGGTAGCAGAAACAATGTGATACTGTGATGTACGTTGCACTTGTAATTTTTATGTTTAGCATCTTATTTTTAAGCATTTTTCCGTGCTCATTGAGATTTTATGTTTAATCTAATATTAGTTTATCTAGCAGACTATTTTGGGGGTTTTAATTGCCGTGTTGCAGATTTGCTAAAAGAAACTACTGGCTGAGTAGGTAAAAACTAAACAATTAAAGTAGCAGCATCTTTTTTTAACCATACAGCAGCTTTTCTGTTTAAAAAAAAAAATTAGTTTGCAACAAGAAGCATTATTCTAGTTTGCATTAGAAGAAAAAATGTGAGTGAGAAAATCTCACCCTCTGTTGAAATTAGAGTGTTATTTTCAAAAATTGAGAGGGATTTTTAAAAAAAAATCTTATTCATATTAACAGATGTAACAAAATCGCGAGAAATTCCTACATCAAAATATGTTTTAAGCGAGATTTCTTTTAAAATTGCTCGATTCTCACGATCTTTCAGGGACCCTGGTTTGCAAAAAAACATCAAAAATAAATAATTCTTATCAAGACCAGTATTTTTTGCAGCTCTTTCGGTCAGGTAAAAAATGAAACACCTCTGATTTCTTTTTAATTTTTTTTCTGGTTGCCAAAAATAAAAATTATTTGAACTTTAGAAAATTAAAATCCATCTAACTAAATTATTTTTATCAAAAATAAACCATTTGCTTCTTTGGTGTAAGAAGTAAAGCACTCAGAACTTCCTTTTATTTTCTATTGCTTTGATTAAAAATAAACAATTAAAACATTTGTGCTTTGATTTCATTTTATTTTAAAAAATAGTGTATATCCTAGCCTAAGTCAAGACTCCACTGTGTCTTGAATTTGTTTCATATGCTTATGGAATTGGAGATCAGGGGGTTAAAGGTTGCAAAATTTCTTGAGAGGGAAATTTTCAAAGTAGTTTTCCATTCAAAAGATTTCGGCCTATAATTCTCCCCCCCCCCCATTTCAACTACCTAATGAACATGGCAAAAGGACCCCAGCAGTTCTGCAGGCCATATCATATTGAAGCCAAAACCTCACTTTCAAAAGCTCCTCTTTTCCAAGATCAAAATCATCGATCAATCAAAAAAATGCTAGTATTGGTAAATTAACATTAAACATAGAAGAATCAACTTATAAGTATGTATTTTATATTTTTCTCAGGTTATTATGTACATAAAAATTAAAATATAACTTTGAATTGGGAGAAGGAAGGAGTCTAGTTTGGCGATCCGTCCTGATTTTTGAGACATTTCAATCAACAATAGCATTAAAATCCAATAACACTGACAAATTTTCCAAAAAAAAATCAAGTTTAAGGGTTCCCCCCCCCCCTCTTCTGCATCCCCTTTGACCCCCCAACTTTTTGGGTGCACCAGCCACTTAAGATCTGTTTCAATTTTTTTCAAAAAGTCGGAGATCTGTCAAAAGACTGAACATTTTCACCTCTGTTGGATGTTTACAGCTAATCTTGAAGGATAAAAACAAATATTCTAGATTCACTCAAGGAAACATTTATTGACTTTTGTACAGTTGAAAATATTACTTTTTTTGTACTGAAATAGATCAACAAAAACATAACACTTCTATTTCATTTTCAACGTTTACCTTGCCCTATCGCTTAATCTCTTGTAAAAATTGTTAAAAAAGTCATGATTCCAAACAGTCATGATGTTACATGTTTAATTTTTATATGAATTGCAGAATTTTTCCTTAAGTCACTTCGTACATTTCCTTTATTAGTTATAGGAATGTAGTCATCAACCAAATAAACAGTGGACGTTGTCGGCTCCAAAACAACTGTGTCTGAAAAGAAAGTCTTCAGTTGAAGTGCTATATTAACAGCAGTACTCACGGCTGCTCCTAGACCGTGGACAACGATTTCTTCCTCATTTGAAAGTAGCGATTTACATTTATTAAACTGTGCAATGAAAGGAGACTTTTGATTTGCATATACATCGTTTTTTCGCCTGGGAAATGTTGGTGGCAATCGCTTTTTGAACTGGTAATCTTCATCGAAATTTTCTTTCGACTGGGATGATGAAGCAGATTTCTTCTTTGAACTATCCATATTACATACAACTGGCGCAGAACAAATCAAATTTAGATGTAAAATCCACCTTGAAATCTACATGTAATCCTGCAGTAATTAATTTGAAATGGAAACATGGATTGGAATGAAGAAAATCGTTTGTTTACAATTGCTCTTAACTTCTGTTGCCAAACAGTTCTTAATACTATTTTAAATTGCACTGCCAAAGCCCTTTTGTCAAAAGTTCAACAGATGAAAAAGGAAGTGTCTGCTATTCCTCGATTTTTCTAGCAACCTTTGTAGTAACTTGGCGTAGTTTCAGACGTCCTCGATATTTGGCGATCACGTTCGCGTTATTTATTCCAGCGAGCAACAACTACGCCTCGTGCTTTTCTCAGCATACTTTCCTACATGGATAGTATTTTAATGATCTAATTATTGTATTTATAGAGGAATGACTGTTGAAGTAGGGGCGAAGTTTTCTTCATTTGAAAGCTTACAAATAAATTACGGAAGAAGAGAATTTTGTGCATTTTTATGTGTAAGATTCTGCTAAATTGACGAGTGATGTTCATATTCGACACGTTACAAACATGGAAATGCTGAATTGGTGTATTACAAATTAAAATACACCAATGTTTTTAGCCAAAAAAAAAAGGAAGGAAAACAAAAATGAAAGGAAATCTAAGTGAGTATAAGATTTGTGTGTTTACCAGTACACGGAACTGACATGTAAGAAATTTAATCTAACTTTCTTGCAAGTTGCTTCCTCTTTAAAAAGTAATACTACGTTGCATATACTAGCTGTTTTATAAGGTTATAAATAAATACATTGCTCAAAATGTGTCGCAATTCATTTATGATCCTAAGTTTGCCGATGATTGGCTTTATGAACCGTATTTAGCCACCAAAGAAGCTTTCTGGTGTTTTTTGGGACCTGTATTTGGTGTATTTTTAATCAACATAAATGCTGCTTTCTGTTTGATGATACATTTATTGCATTAACAGCCATTTTTTATACTAAGAGCTCCTACAGCTCAACAGGCAATTAAAATAGCTATGGGTTATTATTTTATACTTATTGCCAAATTGCTTCATGTAATATCTTTTCAAAAATGTTTTTGTAGCTCTTTTACGATGTATTATTCTTGTTGCACTGTAATGTTGGTATTATATTCCTGACTTCTTTTTTCTTTTCATGGCAATGCATACTGGTCTACTTTTTGTGAGGCTACTTTTATCTAAAGATGGACTGCATCGAGTGAATGTAAATAACAGCTAAATCATTGGTGATTTTGACCTGGAGTTTATGGCAATAATGACGTTTTTCAAGTATTAACCTTGAAGTTGCCACTACTGAAGCACTGGCCACAACTGATGTGTGTATCTTATATGTCTGCGAGCACTCCAGGTTAAAATGCATTGTGTGCAAAGTATTTCCCCACTTGATATTTGGTATTCTTGATTTTTTTCTATGCACAGAAGGCAGAAAAATGTCTAATTCATATTAGTTTATTATAATTGTTCTCCTTTTGGATGCTATTCTATATTGTTCATCTGAGTAAGTAGAAACCTGGTGTAATGGACAACAGAAATAGTATAATAATGTGTTTATGAAAGCAGTGAAAACTCATTCATTGCGTACTACTCCATTATGATGCATTTGTAATATTGATGCAATAAAGATTTAAATTCAGTCGTTTTTTTTCCCCCACAGTTAAAGAAGTATTTTGGGCGTGCAGCTTCAGAAACGGAATTCCTGACTGAATGGTACATGGTAGAGAGATTTGGCTTTACTTGCTGTCAGTCATTTCCTCTGCTTGTGCTTTTCAGTTTAGCCTGAGCCTGACGAGTAACAACTGAATCAACAGAAGTATGGATCTGTGTGATGTTTCAAGGGTTTTCATCTCTAACAGGTGATCAAGTAGAAAATCATACAACTTTAAATTTTAAAAGTCGACAAATGAAACAAGCCTACATAAACTTTTTCCCATGTGTTCTAACTTTTGATTGTTTACTGATTTGTGTTCAAAAAAAGTAAAACAGAGTAAGCTATTAAAAACAGCTTTTTAACCTTTTAAAACTATTAAATAAATAATTTAATTAGAAATAGATGGGAAATATAATACAGTTGACTCTACTTTAACGACTTTGAGGGGACCACAAAAAATCGTAGTTAAATAGAATATTTCTAAAACTGCAGTGGAATGTCTGGGACTGTGAAAGTCGTTCAATAGAGCGTTGTTAAACAGAGAACCAATTGCAATTTCATATTTGAGAAAGTAGAAAAAACAATGCATTGTGTATTATTCCAGTATGATTATGATGCATAGTAATATTGGTGCATTTAAGTTTTAAATTAAGTTGTTTTTTCCCCCGCAGTCCAAGAAGTATTTCGCATGTGCAGCTACAGGAACTGAAAATTCCTGACTGAATGGCACATAGTAGAGATTTGCTGTCATTTCCTCTGCTTATGCTTTTCAATTTAGTCTGAGCCTGAAGAGTAATAACTGATTCAACAGAAGTATGAATGTGATATTTCAAGAGTTTTAATCTGTAATAAGTAATCAAGAAGGAAATTATTCAAATGTAAAATCATCAAATAACAAGTGTACATGATTTTTTTCCTTATATTCTAACTTTTTATTATTCATTGATTTGTGTTATACAATTGACTCTAACTCTGATATTTCCTTTTCTCATAGATTTCATTGGGTCTCTACTCTTAAGAAGGCTGTGGTTGCTTCCCGTAACTCAAAGGTTACAGCCGGTTTTTCAGGACTTTTGAGTACAGTAATTGAGAGTTAACTGTACTATGTAGTATTTTGTCTACACATCTGAGAAGTGTTAGCTTTTGCTAACTGAACTGTTAGTGAAAGATAACAGCTCACGCTCATTGATCCCTTGAATTTACAGGGATTGGCATAGCTAACCTAAATTAATTTTTACTGTGTATTTTTTAGTTAAGCAATTTTTATACCTTCTGAAACCTCTTTACACATCCCTGATGAAAAGGTTAAGCAATTTTACTCCATATAGAGATGTTTAGAGCTTCTTTAGATCACCTGTTTCTTTCTTTTAGTCTTGATATCTCTTACCCCAACTTTGTTAATAGTACCCGTAATATTTGTAAAATAGTTTAAATGAAAATTTAGAAAGTAAATTTTTAAGTTCCATGGAAGACTAAGTAGGAGCATATTCTTGAAGATTTAAAGCTTGGATCCTCCTTTTCCTAGATCTTTGCCTAGAAGCTTGTTAAGACATCTTTAAAGGCATCTTACGTAGAACATTGAAGGAACAGTGTGAAGCAGGATAATGGTAGAACTTACGAGACATTGGGGCAAGATATTGAAAGTATTTTGTGTAATTTGTCTGCTTGTCATTAAAGAAGGGTGGAAGAATCTGAAACATAACATGCCTCATAACAATTCATTTAAGAGGAATTGGTTAATTTTTTGCAGGTTTTTACCATATTGTTTGGAGACTTACTCCATTTCCCTTCAATTAGTATCTTTTGATCAAATCCAATTTGTTAAACAGTTATATTTCTGTTTCATTCATGAAGAAATAAAGATTTGATAATTAGAATCGGTACCCACTATGCTTATATTTTTGGAAGCTATAAATAAAGTTCTTGTATTAAATCTGTGTCTGTATATTTAATTTTTTCTACCAAATTGTTATAAATTTTCTTCTGCAACCTCTCAAATTAGCTACTATGTATTTTTTAACAGCTACATCTAGCCATTTCATATAAATCTTACAAGTGAGGTTAAAAAAAAGAAAAAAACATTTTAATATTTGAAGTTTGGTTGATTCGACGATCAGGACCTTTAGAAATTTGAAAATCGTTATTTCTGACATCTTATTTGCTCCTGTCCTCATGCTGTACCCGAAAGCAGAACAACATCCGCTCTTTTTACGAAAATTTTGCGCCTTTGAAATTCATGATTAATTTAAAAAATTCAATCAAATTACAGATACGTAAACAGAGCAATTCGTCCTAAGAAGCAATACAAATAAGACTTCCGCCGGATGTTTTGAGTGACCCCGTGCAGCCAAGCCACCTAGTGTTCAAAAGAGTAAGCGTGGCTCGGAATTTGATGAATACAAATTTAATACTTGTTTTATCCCATTATGGGAAGAAAAAAGTAAAATTAATTTTTTGATTTTGTATTTAATGACTCAAGAATCTCAACGGAATATCAATCTCCCTGATGTGGAGTTGAGATACGCCCATTAATTAAAATATCGGTCACTTAAATTTATTTTACCGATTAAACTGCCTTTCCCACTTCTGTAATGCGCTATTGCAATTGTTTCTAACTATGACATGAATAGAGAAATCGATTTTTTTTTTCTTTCTAGGAATAAATGGTTTGGATTTTTTTTTTTTTTTAACCAACGTTTCAGGTGTTTTTTTTTTTTTTTTTTTTGTCACCAACCCTAATCTACGCTACATTGGTTGGGAGTTGCCCCCCCCCCAAAGGATGAAATCAGGGACAATTTCAAACTGCATTGTTCGCGATTATCACAATAAGGCTATATAGTCGTGTGGGGGGGGGGATTCAGGCACGTTATTTGGACAGTTTGGACTTAAAGGAGGGTAGTCTCCGATTGAAAAAACTATAAGATCTTGAAGTAAAACTCAAGCTCTCGCGGCCCTGTATTGGTGATCCCAATTTTTTTCTTGACCAGGGGCTCTGTTTTTTATTTTACTTTGAACTGAGCAGGCCCGGATCTATAAATTTTGTGCCCAAAAATCTGTAGGGCCCTTCCCCTAGTAGTATGTTTGTGTAGTTTTTTACTTTTTTTTTCAGTTTTTCCCCCAATTTCTTGGGACGTTGGGCCCCCTCTGCACCGCGGGGTCTGCAGGTACGCAGATCCAGACCTGGAACCGAGGACACTCATGATCAGGCACGTGTCCAGGTTTTCATAAAGGGAGGGGTTTTAAAGCGGGGTGGGGGGAGTAAGAGTTTAATTCACTACCAGCTTTGGTTTTATGTTAAATTACTAATCCCAGCATGGCATTTATAGACCTGTAAGGACTACTGTACCATCCCCCACCCCCGCCCCAGAAGAATATTTTTGGCTGCGCAAATAGCAGCAGTATTCCTTCATTTTACATCTTCTTTTCAATCTAACCTTGTTTGTTTCTTTTTAAATCAAACCTATTTATGTTTATTACGCAGTATATTGCAATTAGTATTAAAAACTGCCCACAGATTTTTTTATAATGTAGCACATACATTAGGTTTCATATTCTGGAATAATGCTTAATAAACTAAACAAGGAAGAGCTTATGGTAGATGCAAATTACATTACTAAATACAATCAATGCATCTAACCTTTTAAAGCAATATTAACGCTGTTAATGCTTTGTGTTGACAAATCATTCAGTGGTTTAGCCATAATAGTTTTTCCAAAATGTTATTTCAGCTGGTAAAGCTCTAGCATTCTTAAATTACAGAAAAACTACAGAGAGAAAGGGTTTTTTGAAGCGTTGCACACAAACTTTCACATTAAAGCTATAAAAGTCAGTTATAAATTTTCTTTTGGTTGATTATTTTTTCCCCAATGAGAGGGGTTTAACCCTCTAAACCCTCCCCTTGGACACGGCTATGCTCATGATCCCCTGCTCCCATTGTGCATATATACAGTAGGGTATTCATAACTATATCGTCCAAAAAGCTGTCTGTTTGTAGATCAGAAATATGGTTACAAAGCAAGATTCATGCTTAGGAACATATGACGTTAACATAATGCTGACGCGCGATATGCATACAAAGTCAGAAACAGAAACAGCAGTGTCGGCTTTCTCTCCTGAAGGAATACTAGAAATGATGCTGAACAAGAAAAAGTCAACAGTTTCGGAATAGCGTCAACCGTGCCAATCTTCATTAAGATAAAGTATAGCAGTCGACATTGGTAAAAAAATTTCTTATGGGGGGGGGAGGGGCAGTCGACACCTCCTGATCCCTAAAAGTGACGATCTTGGAATGAAGACAACAGTTTAGTAGTATCATGGTGCCTAAATCTTTCTCATGAGCGATGTCCTGACTCCATTTAACCCCGGAGAATATTGATATATCATATTGATCCCGGAAAATGGGCGGTGGGCGCCCATAAACAAAATTTTAAGAGGAGAGGGCCTAGATATTTTCCGCATGGTGTAGCAGAATATATTTTCCCCGTGGAAACCGATTTCTGTACAGGTTTTAGAGTTATTAAAATTTGACATTTTTAATAACTTACTCATTTAGCTAAAGAAATGTTACATAACATTTCTCTAGCTACATGAATACATTTTTGCAAAGAAAAAGTACTAAAATCAGGGAAGTTCTGATTTCCGAGGGTGCCCACCTGGGGGGGGGGTCATGGCGCAGACTGCGCCATTAAAATTTTTAGGGGGTGAATTGAGGGGTATTTTTCTCATTGGGAGGACGCAATATTGAGAGGGGTGCGCCCTTGCCCTTAGGGAGACACCTCTGTAATTTCTAAGGGGGGCTTGAGCCCTCACTTTCCGCCCATATAAGCGTATCTGTGACTGGAGTACCCCCTCCATAAAGAGAGTCCCTCTAAATAGAGGATAAACATATCACTTAAAACTACCCCCTTAAAATCCTAATTAAAGCAGCCTGTGCACCATGAACTCTCTTTCCGCTTATATTCCTTCCTAAATAACGTCAACGGTCCTGTTCAAGCGACGCATCAAATTAAGGACAGTAGTCCCTGAAAAGTTTCATTTGAATGACAGGGGTGCTCATCCCCGACGGGCAAGGGCACATCTCCTCAATATCGCAAAAAAAACTCCCCTCTCCGAGCAAGAGTCCACCCGAATGAGAAAAATACCCCTAGAAGCACCCCCTAAAAATGCCATGATCCCCCCTAGGCGGGTACCCTTGTGAATGAGGACATTTAATACTCAAGAACTCAAGCTATATTATATAAAAAAAAGATCGGTAGGGCATTGGACTCGGGGCCGGAGGGGCTCGGGTTCGATCCCCGCTGGTCGAAGACCCACCGTCGTCATTAAAGGGGACTGGGCGACGTTAAATATGCTCGTGGTCTCAATGTCCTCCAAGTGAAACGATACCTCTGGGGGTGCTAGTACCAGGTAGCTATTAGCTCTTGGACTAGTTCTAAATTCTCATTAACTGTTCGATCCGGTGATGGTGCTGCCATCTATCGGTATATAAAATAATGGAGGCAAGGCACTTAGTATGCAGTCCTCGACATCAATACAGTTGTAGTCAGTTGTGACTCTTGAATAGAATAGAATAGAATATAAAAAAAAAACATTCCCTGAAAGTCTCCATTAGAGTATATAGACAGCAGTTATCTCTAAGAATACATAGCTCTCCAATACATAGCTCTTAACGCCTTCCGTCCTCTAAAAATCTCCTTAGGGACTCTATGGAATACTAGTTCAAAAACCCATGACAACTAGTACTAGTACATTCTCCCCCCTCCCAAAAAAAGGAAAAAAATAAATTCAAGGGGAGTCCTCATAGCAATAACGATCCCACAAAATTCTCATACACATCAGCATTTCTTAAGAATAATAAAAAAGGAAACATTTAAAATGCTTTTGCTTACGACAAAGCCTCAAAGCTTTTGTAACATTGATTCCGAGCATATTTCTCTGAACGCAAGAAAAAAATGGTAACCGACAATATTACTCAAGTGTATAATTCGTCATGTAATTTATTTCCTGTAGAATTAGAAGTTTCTCGCCAAAATAAGCGATTACTTTGTCAATAAGTAGCCTCTACTGGAGTAGACTTCGTTAGCCAATCATAGCTGCTTATTTTCGAGGAGTAGTAGCAACGTCCTTTGTCAAAAGTTCAACCATAGACTAATAATAAGAGTAGACCGAGCTTTCTCATTCTTGCTGATGAAGAAAATTGGTTCATAGATGTATCATGTGACTAGTGGAAGGGCTTGGCGAAGACTTTGGCAGCATGGTTGCTAGATGGCAGCATTATCTACAGTTTGGCACTCGACATGTATTTTACGACAATGTGTTTTCATTAAAAAAAACTTCCAGGTGCAGAGATTGAACTGTTTTTCTTTTAGTTATGCATTATTTTGACATTAGTAATAGTTTTTGATCAGTTTTCGGTAACTTTTATTTCATTTGGAGCTGTCAGCGTTGGCGTGAACGAAATGGCGTAAACGTTTTGTGTTAACGCAAAAATGTACTAATCGGTATCTTAAATTGAAACTGTAGATAAAAATCTTACCATTTGCTGATTCTTCTTGGTCGCTTGCATCTTTTATTGCTTAGAGAGTTATTGAAATTGACTAAAGAAAATGCACAATACTATCTAAACGAAAAACTCACTATATTAACAAAATATTTACAACTTAGAATAACAAATTTACAAATCGGACTCCATAAAATATCATTCTTCCGTGTTCCATAAATTCTATTTATTTTATTTCGCGTTGGCGTTGATCGTCTGCTACGATTAACGCCCGCTGTTGCTAGGATATCCACCAGTCACATGGTTTGGTTAATGAGCAGCAAAAGGGTTGCCATAGCTCGGTCTACTCTTATTATTAGTCTATGAGTTCAACAGATGAAAAAATGTTTCATCTTTTTTTTTTTACATTATTGATTAAAAAAAAAAATGGGAAACCGACGAAATAATAACACGCAGAGCGCACTTTGCTTCAGTTTATATTCAAAAGTGCGCGTTGCAACTTCACTGTACGCTAGATGGCGCTACTATTTTCAAGATTTCCCAATGGTTGCGTTCGACAAACCTAACCGGTCTACCGATGTGTAACCGGTAGCTACCGTTTGAGCTCGTCGAACGCAAGCAATGGGCTGTTTCTCTTTTGGTGCGTGGCGGAGTGTTGCATTGGAAAGGAGGAACCTGTACAAGGTTGCGTACGGAGGTGTTATATTTTTGTCTGCACGTTCGACACGTGCGGAGGTAACTCTACTGATTTATTTCTTATTAGAACCATATTCGGTAAGTCCCGTTTTTCTTTTATTATGAGAGTTCAACATGAAAAATTCGTCCAAAAGAAAAGTAGAGAATGTTGAATCTGCAAGTAGCAGAGAAAAAGAAATAAAAACTGACAACAACGTTTATGAACCGGCAATAAATATAGTAAAAAAAGCCAAAATAGCATTCAAAAATGGCTGTGAAACAATAAAGCTGATAATAACAGGCGTTGTCAACAAAATCCCCACAAATAACACTAAAACCCTCAACGAGCAACTAGACAAGATAATTGACGCGGATGACACTATCAATCTTACAGGCAAACAAAACCTAGTAATCACAACCAAGAATTTAAATACAGTGATTAATATCTCTAAAACCAAAGAAATTTGCAACACGGAAATCATCACCAGAATAATCGACGAGACTGTAACCTCAAAGTACATAATCAAAAATGTCGACACAGAAATAAAATTGGAAGAAATAGCGGAATACTTGACACAGGATAAAGTTCAAATAGCTCAAATAATAAGGTTTAACAGGAAAGGATCCAAAGAGCCGATACCAGTTATTCTAGTCAAAGAGCTTGGGAAAACTGACAGAAAGGAAGTAAAAATCGGGAGGATCATATACAAAACGCAAAAATACATCGAGCAACCGAAAGTTTGCTATAACTGTCTAAAATTGGGACATCAAAAGAAAGACTGCAAGGGAAAAACAAAATGCATGACATGCGGAGGGGATCATGCTAACTGCGAAAATGACCCCAAATGTATAAGATGTGAAGGCAATCACCTATCAACAGACAAAAACTGCCCAGTATACAAAGAAAAAATCAAAAAAGCCACCCAAACACAATTAAAAACCGACACCCCTGATAAATCTTGGGCCAGCGTTGCCAAGGCAGAAGAACCTGCGAAGGGGCACAACAAGGTAGAAAGAAAAAACAATGCAAATATCACTATAACGGAACTTAGCGACAAATTAGATAGCAGAGATAAGGAAATCAAAGAACTGAGAGCTGAAATCGAAAAATTAAAAGTCTTGATAACATTAACCAATCAAATTAAATCACATCAATGCGAAAGCTGTAACCTAAAAAGCGCGGAAATAGAGAAATTAAAAATAGAAATCTTCAAACTGAATAACTCAGTGACAAGTGAGGGATCACTCACCGATCTACCTTACTCAAGCCCATTCGAACAAAACGAATTTCACACAGAAGACATTGAATTGGATACGGGAGATATTTAGTCTCGCTGTTTTGTGTTCTGTTGTTTTTGCTGTTGTTAATATGTCGTCGTGGTCTAATTTTCTTCTTTCTTGGAATTTACGAGGACTTCTTGCCAATATTGATTTTCTCAAATTCATTGTCGCTTGGTCAAACCCCCCCATCATCTGCGTCCAAGAGACATGGTTACCCGATAGCAAAATACCCGGACTTAAAGGATACACAGTTTATAGTAAGGAAAAGGACTTTCCCCATAAAGGTGGAGGAGTGTGTACATATGTCAAAGACAATTTACCCTCATATATTATTCCTTGCGAAATCCATGGCATGGAATCCTTGATGATCCACGTAGTTCTCCACAAAAGGACCTTTAAAATAATTAATTGCTATAGACCTCCAGGAGTTTTCAATGACACGACGATCGGGGAACTCAACAATATAATCGACAAATTTTCAATCTTCGTCGGAGATTTTAACAGCAGAGCGCAAAGCTTGGGAGATAGGCTTACCACCCCCAGTGGGAAAAAACTAGAAAATTGGATCCTAGACAATAATCTACATATACTGAACGAAAATATACCAACCAGAATAAATAAAGGCAAAGAAGATGGCATTCTAGATTTAGCAATAATAGAAAACAGTAATAATAAAATTTTCTCATGGATACGCCTAGATGAACATGGAAGCAGCGACCATTACCCATTTTTAATAAAAACAAACATAGAAAAGAAAGACGAAACCTATATTATTAAATCGTACAAAAACTGGAAAAACATCACAGAGGATCTAAAAAACAAACTTCCCACGAACTCTCCACTAAATACCATAGACATTCAATACAACCACATAACCAAAAACATAAAAGAAACGATCAGACAACATTCTGTCAGCATAAGTTACAAAATAATGAACAACAACTTTTGGTGGAATCCAAAATGCGCAAAATTAAAAACAGACAGAGATAGGAAGAGAAACAAAGCAAGAAGATCCTCCTCTTTGGAGGACTGGATTAGCTACAAGAAAGCTAACGCCGTACTCAAACACCATATCAGAAAAGCAAGAAGAGAATACTGGAGAAAACAAAATTATAAAATAAACAACCCCCAAGAGCTTTACAATACTGTTAACAGAATTAAAAAAAATCTAGAAAAGGAATACACAAACAACAACCTAACAATAGAAATCAATGGAACCAAGGTAACAGATATTCAAGAACAGGCAAATCTATTTGCGAAACATTTCTCTAACAGTGACAATACAGAAAAAACGGTCGACACAGTCAACATTTCTCAACAAGAAGGAGAACTTAAAATGTCTGAGGAAATTACCATTGAAGAAATAAAAAAAGCCTTAAAAACAACAAGGGATAAAGCCCCAGGCCCAGACCAAATCTCAAACAAAGTTCTTAAAATTCTACCAGACGAGGGACTGGAAGTATTAAGAAACGTCTTTAATCAAAGCATTCAAACTGCCAAAATTCCCGAAGACTGGAAAATTTCAAAAATAGTCCCAATTAAGAAACCTGGGAAAAACCCCAAACAGATCAACAATTATAGACCTATTGCACTAACCCAAAATATCAGTAAACTAATAGAAAAAATAATATTATACAGAATCAACAGAAGAAAAACTAAAGTGTTCCCAAACTACATATATGGCTTCGTCAAAGAAAGAGGTACGGAAGATTATCTTTATGACCTTTACAACTTAATTTATTACTTAAGGGGGAAAAAAAGATTTGTGTACGCCATCGCCATAGACATTAAAGGAGCTTATGACAACGTTTCGATACCAAAGCTGATACAAAAACTCATACAATTCAAAATAGACTACAAAATTATAAAATGGATTCAAAATTTCCTCCACAATAGAAAGATAATAATAAGCTGGAACAACAGGAATTCAGAAAAAGCCATAATTAACCAAGGAATAGCCCAAGGGTCAATCTTATCACCATTTCTATTTAACTGTTTTATTTCCGACATCGGAAATCATATAAAGAAAGGAAGAATATTTTGCTATGCAGATGACATGACAATCATTGTATCCGGGAAGAACAAAAACGAAGCAGAGGAAAAGCTAAACCAAAACTTATTATCCCTGGAACAATGGAGTAAGGAAAACAAAATAACTATTTCAACAGAAAAAACCGTCTTAATTGACTTCTCCCCTAAAAACGAGAAAAACTCCACAAAATTTAACTTACAGGGAACAAGCATCAAATGGACAACAAATCACAAAATCCTAGGAACATATTTTCAAAACAACCTAAAGTGGAATGTTCATACAAATTACCTAAATGGAAAAATGAAGAAAATGCTGCATGTAATAAATTGGCTTGGGAGCATTCAATCTGGCGCCAGTTACGCTAATATTCTCAACGTCACAAAGCAAACAATTATAGCTAAAGCCAATTACGGAATTACAATCAGAGTCAAAGATACAAAAGCGAATCAAAAACAAATTGAGACAACAGAAAATAAAGCTTTACGGAAAGCACTAGGGGTTAATACCTTCGCTCCAAATAAATTAATCAGGATCATTACAGATACAGAAAACATAGAAACCCGCATCAAATGGAATTACATAAAATACATCAGCAAACAAAAATTTAAAAAGAATAAAAATTATATCACCTCAATCAAAAATTTCCAAAAAAACCAACCACACATGTTTGAAATAGTCACTAACCTTGAAAAAATAGAAAGAGAAACCAGGGCGAACGAAAACTGCATATGTAAAGAATACATAAAATCGGAAACAGACATCAGCAACATCGAGTATATCCTGAAGAACAAAGAATTTCAAAAACCAAACCCAGACTACATCATCAGGCAGAGCTTTGAAGAATTCAAAACACAACACCCCAATTATAACATCTGGGCCACTGATGGTTCAAAATCAATTAATACAGCATTTTCTACCTATAACAAAAAGGAAGGATTAAAAAGGAAAATAAAAATCCCACCCATCTGTTCAGTTTACACGGCGGAACTAGGGGCTATCTGGTACGCTGCAAAATTCCTTATTAAAAATGACTCCCCAAATATTATTTTATCCGATTCCCTAAGTGCCATAACAGCACTAAAAGAAGAAAATGAAAACGAAGACGTACTGGTATACAACACAAGACACCACTTATCGGAACTCTCAAAAAAGAACAAAACCAAAATAGTATGGGTCCCTGGGCATAAGGGAATACCAGACAACGAAGAAGCGGACAAACTAGCCAAAGAAGCAGAGTCATGCTCCCAAACACCTATGTTTCCCATCTGTACATGGAACGACACGCGAAATTATATAAAAAAAGTGAGGAATAAAGAGTTGCAAATCATATGGGAGAGATCAAAATATTACTCCAAATACAAAAATATTGTAAATTCAATCAATGAAAAGTATAAGTGGATTAAGAACAGAAGCGAAGAAACAAAATTGAATAGAATCCTAACCGATTCCTTCTTAACTAAAGAAAAACTGTTTAAACTAAGGAAATCAAATTCCCCCATCTGCGAGACCTGCCAAAAAATTGAAAATACCCAGCACGTAATATGGAATTGTAGTAAAAACACTGAACAAAGGAACTTTATTATAAAAACTATAAAGGCTAATAACTTATGTTCAAATGACATTTTTAGTCTGGATTTGCTTAGGGATCCGAGATACGGAAGGGCTATCCTCGCCCTCTTCTGATCCCGTCCTCTCTTTGCTCTACTTTTATACTGTCTGATTACTCCAGTTATTTGCATATTATACTCACATTAATGCAGTTGCTTCATCCATCAAAAATAAAAAAACAAATAAATAAATATATATATAAATTATATAATCCTAAGCAATTTTTAATATATTTAAGACGGCTAAAAAAAGATCTGCCTTAACACAACTGTTTTAAATTCAAAATAAGATACGAAAGGGAGGCAAAGCGCTCTGTACGCAGTCCTCAACAATATTTTCTTCCGGGAACTCCAGAAGAAGAAGAAGAAGAAGAAGAAGAAGAACGCAAGCAATGAAAGCCAGGTTTTGAAACTAGTGGTTCGGTAGAGACTCTATTTTATCGTTTTATTAGTACAGTTTGTATAGTTATTTGTACAGTTTTCTATTTTAGGTTTAATCAGGGCTTCATTCTGTCAGAATTACATTAGGGACCTGGGCAGGAATCGAATTTTTCCAGGGGGGGGCGGTCAAAGGATAAATACTCCAAAACAACAAAAACCACGCCAACTCATATGTAAGTATATTAATTACACAAAGCCAGGGGTGGTCAATAGCCTTCCCTGAACCCTCTACCCTACGAGGTCCTACAGAACGAGCTCGTGTCTAGACGGAAGCATATATTCTGCAAAACTTTCCTGCACTTACGTACAAAAAAAATGAATTTTGTATGAAATTACATTCTACATTTTGTAGACATACAATTGATCCTTATACTAAGTTCATCAGGCGATACCTCAGTGGAGGGAAGAGCATTTACAGTCGGATCCCGCTACAAGCGATCCGACTTGCGCGAAATGGCTATAACGCGAGTTTTTTTAATGTGTAATAATTTTTTTTATTGCTGACACAAATTAATCTCTTGCAACATGAAATTTTTTTGGAAAGGAGCAGCGAAGCATTAGAATGGGCTTCGTTGACACTAAATATTGGTTTCGTGAATAGACTTTTATCCATTTAGCCATAAGCGGATTTATGGGGGGGCAGAGGAGGGCAATGCCCTCCCCCAGTTTTGGGAGAACTTTATGTAGTAACAACACATCTTTCAAAAATAAAAAAAAATCATTACTTTTTCTTTTTCGAATAGTTCAGAAGAGCATGGGTGGATTTATAGGGGTGGGGGCATAGGGGCATGCTCCCCAGTTTTGAGAGGACTTTATATAGTAACAACACATCTTCCAAAATCTTAAAACAAAAATAAATCATAACTTTTTTCTTTTTTGAAAAGTTCAGGGAAAATAAAGAGAATAGCGAATGTCCTTTTCTGATGGGAGAAAATAAAATGAAAAAAAAAAACGAACATTAAATACAAATAGTGCAGCTGTCACTGGAGTGCTGAAAATGTGTCTAAATTCACTATTTTGAACTGAAAACCATTTGGGCAAGTGTATAAAAATATAGGCTAAACAAGCTATATATACATTAAGCTGCAACACTTATAATAATTGACGATTATTTTAACAAATTAGAACCTAAAACAAAGGGAGGAAAACTCCCCCCCCCCCCATTCGCGCTAACAGAACGATCTACTCGTTATGATTTGTGTCCACATTTAAAGTATATTCGTCCATAATATTTATGTTCTTAGTAGATTAATTGGCTTTTTGAGAGATTCTAAAAAATAGTTTTTTTCCCTTTTTTTTTTCTTTTTTTTTTGAGAGAGAGAGAGAGAGAAATTAAATTCTATCACAAACTGAATAAACTTCAGTTCTCTGAGGTTCTGATTAATTGAATCTTTTTACTTAGAGGGAAAGTACAATTTTACTTACTTTATAAATACTGCTTAAAAAGTAAGGTAAGTCATAATCATCTAAGTCTAAGTGAGTCAGTCCATGTAATTATTGAAGTCTAAATAATTGAGTCATCAAAAGTTTTGAAAAAATTTGCTGAAATTTTATAAAAATTTATAAAAACATAACAAAGATTGGTAAAATCGTAAAAATCCTTTAATCGTAAAAACTGACGAATTTTTGTAAAAATTACAAAAAAATCAAGCAAAAATCTGCAGGTAAGAGTGAATTACAAACAGGGCTGAATTTGCCTAAAAGATAAACAAGCTACTGCTTAGGCCCCATGCTTTGAAGTGGGTCCCTAACTCCCAAAAAAATTGCATGATTCGTTCCTTAAAAAATGGAAATTGGTTGAAAAAACTAATTTCGTTTTCAAGTGCTTGAAAACTTTGAAGATTTGGAAACATGTGGCTACAAACCTTAAATTTTAAAATTTCTAACAAATGGTAGAGGAAGAGGAATGCCAAAATTTGTCAAATTCAGCTCCTTGCCACATCCTGCACTAAAAATGTAAAAATCATGGTTCTCACGTTTGTAACATATTATTCGAAATAAATTTTTGTGACTCACATGTTTCATATCTTGCTATATATTTAATCCCGAATGCAGTATTTCGGAAATTCTTTTGTATTGATTGCTTTTATCTTACTTCTACTGTATATTGTTAATCTGTTTAGCCTGAAAAAAAAAAAGATACACTACCTCTATTCCTTTTCGTTTTCTGCACTACTTATAATTAAAAAAAGGTTGTTGTAATGAGAAATCTATAGTTTATTTTTTCTTTCGAACTTAAAATGGCTGTTTCTTACAAAGTTTGAATAATACTGTACAACTGTATAATCAAGTTATCAATTTCTATGTCTGTACCATTAACCTTTATAACGCTTCAAAATGTAGAATTTTATATCCATTTTACAAAATTTCCTCCGGGGGAGAAACCTCCGGTACCCCTAAAATTGGAAATATTCTATTTCCCACTTAAAAGGGAGCCCTGCGTCACTCTCTTAATACCAGCCCCCTCTCTTAAGGTCAATACAAAAAGGACAGCATAAAAACACATATTAATGAAAAAACACAAAAAAGTAAAGCAAGGACATGCATCACAGAAAACAGACAAAAACAAAGGAGGGGTGGGGGCTATAAAAATGTTGCTCAAAAAAAAAAAAAAATAATAATAATAATAATAATAATAATTGGGTATGCTTATATATATATATATATATATATATATATATATATATATATATTTTCATTTCTGTGTATGTTAACTTAAAATTAAAAAAATAATTAAAAAAAAAAGCCCGGACACTACGAATATTTTTTCATTTGTTCTCTTTTTGTTTATTAACTGACTATAGAGATTTTATAGAGATTTATCCCATTTATGATTAAATTATTTCCACAAAATTTCTTAATTGATGATATACCAGTGAAAGGGACTTTTATTTCTACAGCCTCCTGTAACTTTCGAAGAATATATATCAACAAATGTAGTTTTTTCCTCCTATAATTTACATGATTATTACACATTATGAAAATATGATAAAAAAAAGAAAATCACTCCCCCACCCCTTTTTTTAAATTGCATGAGTACAATTTTCAAGTGTTTAAATAGTAAACATTCTCCATTTGCTGAACTCACATTTCATATGATGTTAGCCCCCTCCCCCCCTTTTTTTTGTAAAGTTCGAGATCTTACAAGGGCGCCCAAATGGGGGGGGGGAGTAGGGGCTCAAGCCTCCCCTCCTTTTTAATTAGAACTTCCTTGCTTTTAGTACTTTTTTCTTTGCAAAAATGTAAAAAACATTTCTTCTCCAGCAATTAATGAATAAGTTATTAAAAATATCAAATTTTAATAACTCTAATCTGTACTGAAATTGGTTTCTATGGGGAAAATATCCTGCTAAGCTGTGGGGAAAATATCTGAGCCCCCCCTTAGAATTTTGGATATGGGCGCCCTTGTGATTTTATGCTTTAAATTAGGTTAAAAACTCTTTGTGACTATTTAATTTTTTAACTTATTCCTCTTTATCCAAAATTTCAATTTGATTCCACTGCCTGCACTTTGAACGGCATTGTCAAACCTAAGATGAACTTGAGTCGAGCAAATATAAATGTGAGTTAATGTCACCAATTTGAAAGTCGTCCCTTGTCTTATATGAAGTGGCTGAATTATGAAAAATGCTTTTACTCTAAATTTAATATATTTTGATACAGATTCCTCAAATGCAGCTTACTTTACCATGTTGTCAGTGTCAGTGAATGTTAACAAGGGACATCGAGAATCAAGGAGGACCTCTTGTCAGTTTGGTCGCCCCCCCCCCCAAATACAAAACTTATAAAAATTACTTTACACCGAATCCCCCCGCCCCATTAAAGGTAGGGGTCCTAGTTTCCGACTAGGCTGACATGGTTTCTCGTCGACCCTGAATGTTGATGGATCAATCCATGTGAAATCATACAGGCCATATGTTGCTCACTTTTTTGATTTTAAAATTTTTTTGCCTGTTAATTAACTATTATATTGAAAGTCTGAAACGATGGTTTAAAATTTTTTAATCCTTCAGAATTTTTTTGACAACCACTTTTCAGTACCTGCGGAGTCGACTTTTCATGAAAATAGTACTTTACAAAAACTCTTAGACTTTTTTATTTATAAATGTATCAAAATAATTTAAAAACCATTAGATTGAGCAGAACGTGACTTAAATTGCTATAATAGTTATTTTTCTGATAAGTTTTAACAAATTAATTGTGTAACATTGACTTAAAAATAAGATTTTGTGTGTGAAATTTCACATTTTTAGCATAAAAATATTACTAGAAGGAAGTAAGAATCACTCTTACTTTTGAACCGACTTCAAAAAGGAGGAGGTTATCAGCTCATACCGTATGTATATATATTTTTTTTTGTTTGTTTGTTTGTTTGTCACACTCACAGCGTCTCGCCTAGTGAACCGATTTTGATGATTCTTTTTTTAATGGATAGTGGATGGCTCAACTTAGGTCCCATTACTTTGTTTGACCGTATATTTGTCCTTTAGAAAAAAAGTTATGGGCAAAAAACAATAAATTTCATGCAATTTCCCTATTAAATGATTACATTTAAAACTTATTGTTATGAAAGTTTGGTGCCATACGACAGTAACATTAATAGTAATTGTAATGATAATTTTGAATGAAGGCTTCTCTGAAGCAAGCATCAAGTTTCTTCAGGGGGATATTTCGATAATCGGGAATCTTGCGCTGTTGTCTCATTTTTGGCGTAAATAATTTTATTTTGGTAACCCTGCTAATTTATAGTAACAGTATGTGAATTATCGAAATCTTCCCTTCTTCAGTGCTATTCGGAACTCCAGCGCTCGAATACGCTACCTTGCGGTGATTTACAAAACTGCAAATGAAACTAAAACATTGCCACGTTGCGTTCTACGTGTGTCTGTTGACGTATGTTGACGTAAACACAGGCAGTTTGTTCTGAGTATTTATTAACGCAATCGATGTGTCTTAGTTTGCTTTCAGCTACAGAAATTAATTCGTCCCTTAGTAGTATTCTCGAACTTCTCAAAATAATGTTAGTTTTCATTATTTCCTTAATAATTGTTGAAAGTGAAAATTCTGGATTAACAACTTGGATAACGTTATACAAGGTAAAAAATTTTATTGTTTTGTATGAATTTGTAAGAATATGGGGCTTTTTTTAATCTTAAATTAATTAAACTTACCATATTTTACAGCAGCATTTAGTTGGAATGGACAGTGTGCAACATATTTTCTTGAATATATTATCGAAGAACATTTTCGAGAAAGAATTTACTTTATTCCTTTTATTCTCAGATGAAAGGTTTCGCCAAATTTGTTTAGGGTTATAGTTTTAGTATAGTGCGAGTAAAGTAGCCTTGGCGAGATTTCGCGTTTTAGTTAAACCATTTTTAATTTTTATCATGAGTGGAATAAAATGGTAGTAAGATTACAGAATTCGATAAGTGAAAAGAAATAATGGTCAATCAACTGAAAAGAAAACTACCACCATATATCCGTGAGAAATTTGTTGATGATTTGCATAACATGACACAATTAAATCGTAACTCAGAAATCAGAAAAATCGAAACAGAAAATTTTTAAATTAACCGATTCGGGAATTCGAGAGAAATAACTCAGCTACAAATGGAAAACAATAAGCGCTAGCCAAGCAAGGCAAAAAAGTATCATCTTCTTTCGATAACAATTTGTAATGTCATATTGAATTTTCTAGCATTAATTGTTATTCTTGTCAGGCCACAATTATTATTTAGTTTTATCAAGAATTGATAAATATCGAATTCAACATCGTGGAAATAGCTGCTTAGAACTACGAACTACGTAGCTTGCATTAATCTTTGACGTTTAGTAATGCTTCTTGAATTCTCATTTCTTTCTACGTAGGCCAGAATATCCACAAGACTTTGAAAATTAATTTAAAAAGAATAAAGCGAAAAAATCATACGTACAAACAAAAATCACAACACTTTTAGCATTTTCTTCGTTACCATGTGCGTTTGTTTTAGTTTTTAAGTCCGCCATTAGACAGTGACTTCAGTGCCCCCTATAGTTCGTTGGAGTTACGAATTGCTACCATAGTGGGGGTAAACCTAACCTGGAAGCGAGGTGATGCAGTGATTAGGATCTGCTTAGCCTTCACAATGCTACCATTAGATTTGCCTCAACTACAGTAGTATTTTTATCGTTATCATCTATGCCAGTAACAGATGATCGGGGCTAAGTAAGAAAATACAGGATTGCATCATGAGCAACCTAGATACTGTGAAACGTAAATTAGTTAGGGAAAACATTATACTTAAATGGTTATAATTAAATTAACTGCACATGAATTCCAGAGAGGAACAAAGATAAGTTTTTAGTGCCAATCGCTTAAAGTCTAACGCGTGTTTATAGTTTGTTTGTTTTTTTTTTTTTTAGTATGGAGCATTTTTATGAAAAAAATAAGGTGAAGTTTCGTGATGGTAACTGCTTACTATTTCTGAAATACCTACATTTACACTAAAAAGAATAAAATATTGGGATGAAAAAATACTTGCACATATATACATTATATGTCCATCGAAAGCTCTGATTTTTCTGCTGAAGATGGCACCTGTTCGAAATTTCTAAGTAGAATAAAAAACGAGTTATGAGCTTTTTAGATCCATGTTCCAAGGCTTTCCTCAACTCAATACAGTATTTAGTGTATCATCTCAACTCCCTGTCGATAGCGACAATTGTTGTATTGTTGACTTTCTTTGCTTTTCGTGATTGTTCAAGGCTTTTCTCAAGTCAAATCTTGAAGTAAGATTTTTGCACAAGATTGGCAAATAATACATGATTTGGCTGATGATTTTCCATTTAAACGGAACTTTAATGTAATTAATGGTTTTTATTATTATTTATGCTGATTGAACACTTACTCATTATCCAAACAACCAGCAGATCGCCAAAATTTTTGCAGAAAGATTTCCGTAGCTGATGGCAGTTTTTTCAACGTTGCTGGTTTTTGAAGCCGAAGACTACGTCATAATGTTTCTCAGCTTTCACCATGTAAACAAAATATCGCCAATCAAAGAATTTTCAAAAGACTTTTTTTACTGTGTTAAATAATCTAGCAACTAAATTAGGCAAATCCATAAACAACACAAAAACTTCCATTAATTTTCCTTTTTGCACAATTTCAAACAATCACCTAATTTTATTACTTATTTTAGTAACATTTCGGATGAAACTGTTTAGTGCCATTTTATGGTGACCAAAAATATCTCAGCATCTGGCGACGATATCTCTGTAACGAAAATTAATATATCGTTTTACAAAGTAAGGAAATCATGGGGGAGCATCATCGAAGGTACCCCGAAACGACTTTCGCAAATTCGGTAAAATCGCACCAAGAGCCACAATGATTGAAATTTCCCGAAATAACTAAAGCAAGTATAAGGGGATTACGAGCACAGCTACTTTTTTTTAATCACTTCGTACTTCATTAGCCATACAGAGAAGGTTTTAGACTCCATGTTAAAAAAAAGTATCAACAGATTAATCTTTTTAAACATGAGAAGATTAATTTCATGTTTTTTAAATTTGTATATGCTTAAATATAGTGCTTTCGTTTCTAAATCAATACTACTTTGTTCTTTATACTTATTGCTATTTTAGTTTTATGGGCAAGGAAGAAACTCGATTTTTAATCACGTCAAAAAGATGTGTTTTAAATTCTTTCACTTAAAACAGAAAACAAAAGCAAGTAACGATTTTTTCTAATAATTATTACTGACCCAGGCAACGCCGGGTATTTTTGCTAGTACTACATAAATTTGTTTGATATTGAACCTATAAGTCTTCACTCTTTCTGTTTACAACAACAGAAGTACACAACCATTCAAAGAAAATCATTTATATCCGCAAATCAAGTTATGCGTAATTTTTTCATTTTGTAATTTAAAAATACTTGCTAAAATAATATGAGGGATAATGTATTTGTATAAGTTATTTTACAGTGTCTAATAATTGCAAGGGTAAATGGGGGCTACCACTAAAAGCCCACAGTGGTTCACGAGCAATCTTCATGTGATCTGCAAACGTTTTAGTTGATGGTGAACAGCATCATTTTTGTAGCTGAAATTAAATTTATCAAAGAAAACTTTTGGAATCATATGATTTCATCACACATAATTGTTGTAAAAAAAATATCTCCGTTTCAACTTGTACCCTTTGGGGAAAGGGTATAAGTTGAGAACTTTTCCCTCCCCCCAAGCCGAAAAGAAAGAAAAAAAAATGTAGGAATCTGCGAGAAATTTTTTGAAAATATAAATTTGCCAAAGTAAAGAGTCTTATTAAAGAGTAAGACATGATTTGGAAAATGTTTCGTTACTGTTATAATCAGCAGTGAAATAATTTTATAGTCTTTAATCATCTCCACTGGAGCAGCAAGAATTTTTACCTGAATGGGAGGGAAGGTCTATAGTCTTAATGTGTTTAATTTTATCTAATTGGTAGCAAATTGCTAACTCTACCGTTTCTACAGTAATAGAATTAGCAGTATATGTTGAAGCTAAGAACTCTGGGGAGAGTTTGACCTTCAAACCATTCTTGTTGCACCACTACTTATGTCAGATTAACTACCAATTAATTAGCAATACCCTCATTTTACATGGATTTCATTACACACAGTTTAAGATTTGACACCGTTATTTCATTATATATGGATGAATTTTGATTTATGCTGATGCAACATTAAAATGCATAAAGTTTTTCAAAATTTTCATATTTCAAACTTCTAAGATTGTAGATAACAAATGAAAACTGCATTTTGGCATGCTTATATATATTTGGCATGCTAAAAATGTCTCCAGTGGCTCATGCTCCCTTATATAATAAGGGAGCTTGAGCCACTGGAGACATTTTTAGAGCTCTTTTCAGAGGTAATGTTATTAAACTCACACAATTCATAGCTCACTTGAAAAAAAGCTTTTAGAAGTGACAAATAAGAACAAAACCAACAACAATACCAACATTGATGATACTCGACCGAAAGCTTCCACATTTAAATTTTGAGCCATATTTTGACAGTAGATCTTTCTGATTTGTGTTTATAAAGGAAGATCCCATCATGGAAATGATGCAAGTGACCATGGATGTGCTCATGCCCCACAAAGGAAAAGCCCTGCATAGAAAAATGACTGCCAAAGGAATATCATAAACAGCTTTTATTCATATTCCCTAAGTTAATTCATATTTTCTTCATATCCATTGTGTATTTGTATTGGAATTAGTACATATTTTTTATCAATGGAACATAACCTAACCTATTTTAACATTACTGTAAAGTCTTCATTTACGTTTCTGTGGAATGTAACCCCTGCAAAAAACGAGAGTCCATTGTATGTAGTTTACAATTTACATGTTGGTTATAAGTAGTAATCCTTACTATGTGTTTGCTTTGCACATTGCAGAGTTTAAAAAAAAGTGTAATTATATTTTAAGTGACTGCTTTTTTTCTCTCTCTCTCTCTCTTTAGCAAGTGTAAAATTAAGTAGGATGCTGCGAATACAAATGCTATCAGCTGCAGAATTAGCAGATACTTGCTGGAGCTGTAGATTGGGATCATCGGTCTCACAGTATCAAATAAAGGACACTGAATGATCGAAACGAAGACAAAAAAGCTGATAATATGTAAACACAATATATATGTATGTTTTAATGAAACATATTTATGTTATAAATAATATGTATGTTTTTTACATGTTACCTAGCTGATAATATGTAAAAAAAAATGAATAAAAAATTTTTTCCCAATGAACTTGTAAATATATAAATTGTTCCAAAATATTAATTTAAGAAAAAAATAAGGATTTTGATTATATCATTTATGTGAACGAATGAGGGAACAAAAATATTTATGATGGAAATACTGTCAGTGAGAAGAACTACCATGCTTAAATCTGATCCTTACTCTTAACAATAATGAATCTTAATTTCCCACAATCTTAACATTTGGCGTAAAAAAAGTAATTTGCTGCTCATTAAAAATCATAAAAAATGAAAGATATTACTGTCAGTAATCTAATGATAAAATAAATGATAAACCGTCAATTTTCCTCTAGTCTAGTTATTGTAGCCGTAAATTATATCGTTTTAAGACAGAAAGGTCGAGGGACCTTTGACCAGTGCGCTAGGAATAAAGCACAAACGCACAGTTCTGGGTTTTATACCTCTAGTGCAGTGTCAAAGTTTCATAGCTATGAGTACCACTTCTCAGTCAAGACGAATTCCGTTTTTTGAAAAAAAAAAAAAAAATCGTCACATAGATTTCCATCCTTCAATTAAAAGAGGTAAAACAAAACCCTAAAACTGGAAGGATGGAAGTCTGTATGCCGATTTTTTTTTAAAGACTGAATTCTGTTTTAGCAGTATTGCCCAACACTGGCTAATAGCTACATATATGATCGGCCAGTGTCACCTGGCCCCATTGGCCAGTACTGGCTCGAGTATCGGCCAATGCTGCAATAGAGATTGCTACCCGGTATTGGCCAATTTAGTTCGGCCGGTACTGGCCAATGCTGGCATCAAGTATTGCCCAATATTGTTAAAAAGTCAACCGTTCGACGCTGGCCAACCCAACTTGAACCGATATTGGCCAAAACTCGCTCCGAGTATCTGCCAATACTGGGGGAAAATTACCGGCCAACATTAGCCAATATTGATTTGCCAGTATTGGCCAATACTGGCAACGAGTATTGCCCAATACTGTAAAAAAGTTAGCCGTTTTACGCTGGCCGACCCAACTTTACCCGATATTGGCCAATCTACCAAACACCGTGGTTATGACATTGGCCGATACTGCTGTGCTGCTGGGGTGCTTATAAACATAATTTTTGAAGTTGGCGCAAAAACGATAGATGAAATCATTCACAGCCATAACTCAACAACAACTATAAATTTAACCAGGCCCAGTTTCTTCACTATCACATACATTATGCATTGATGACAGCATATTTTAATAATATATAAATATTTCTTTCGTAACTTTGGATGCTTTTCTGAAAAAAATATGAACGAAGCATGGTTACACTGGATTTTACGTTTTGTTTTTGCGCCAACTTCAAAAATTATGTTTAAAAACATTAGGGATGGTGTTTAAAGAATAAAATTATTTTTCACTTTTTAGAGCAATTTTGAAGTCGGTTCTATTTTTTTTTTTCAAAATTTTTTTATTTTCCCTTGAATACGAGTAGATATCCTATAGACCTATTCTCAGAAGCAGTATGAAAAGTCTGAAGAACGTCTGTTTTTACATAGGTAGTCAAACTTACCATCTGAGAGAAAAAATGCTAATTTTAAGATTTTTATATCTGAAAAGGGATTGAACGAAAATCTATGAAAATTTAACTGTCTAACTTTCATATAGTACTAAATATGTGATAAAATTTTTATATTTGATCCGTTAATAGTTTTCGAAATTTTGAGCCTCAAAGTTGACTTTTAGATCACATTTATTTTCACGCCTAGAAGTCATCATTCATTCATTTATGTTTATGGTATAAACTATCTTTTTACACTTAATGCATGATATTTAAATTCATTTATTTACAAATTTTACTGTGCGTTAATATCAATAAAATTTTGCTTTTAAATTTTTCATAGCCTTATTGTGGTTATTCTTTTTCAACAAGCTCTAATTTCCGCATGATTAATTGCACGAAGCACTAGCGAGTCTGGCATTTCCCACACTGTCACCGATACTGTCAGTGTTTAATTAGTGTTAAATTCAGTGTCATCATCACCATCATTGTTAATGTTTTCTTCTTCAGTTTTTGAACAAATAATTTTGTGGCACTTTTGGGACAGAGTGATTTACCTGGAGTTAAATCAACAGGCAGATTAGTAGACTTAGGTAATCTTTTATATGACATTGCTCATCATTGTCGCCTGCGCCAGACCTATGTTTAATAGAGGGTTGGGAGGCAATCAGGCACTGACTGGATATTGGTTTAATGTCAGGAGTGCCTATGAGTTATTTTTTGAGTGTACTCAGGGTTGCAGAGAGCCAAGGCTGGGGCTCCCTCTCTGTTGATTTTCTAGCCCCCTATTCTCAGTATAACTTATTAAACTTATACGACTGCGATTCCGATGTGGGCCCCTAATTTCCGAAAAATAAAGCCAAATCAGTATAAATGAAAAATTATCATATAAGCTTTGTGCTACAATATGATTAAGGTGAAAAAACAACGTAAATAAAGCACAAATATTCGAGAAAATACAGCATATAGCTATTTCAAGGCTACAATGGAGCCTCTTCATCAATGCAAAAAGCTCACCAACACAACCAAAAGTTGCGAGAGAACCCAGTTCTCTCGCAACTTTTGGTTATAGATGATAATTGATAGAAGGGATGTAAAAGAGAGAAGACAAAAGGATAGCCAAAAAAGTGATAAAAGGTATTTTTAGAAATATTTTTGGCACAGAAAGCGTGACACCGATTTCAGTAGGTGTATGGAACAGAAAGTACTAAGTCCAATTATTTTGTTAGTAGCCCAAACAAGTTGCACAAAACATTACCAATGGATACATCAAGCGCGGATCCAATAGTGGGGGTCATGGGGGTTATGACCCCCTCCCTCTTAGCCAGACCAAACATTACACAACAGGGCCTTTTTAATCTTCCTGTTACTGAATTTTTCGAAGGAGAAATTGAGGACCACCCAGTTTGTGAACAAATTTAAATTATATCCAAGCACAAAATTATGGGGGGGGGGGCAAGTGTGGGTCAAGGGGAAGGTCATGGGGTCATGACCCCCCCCCCCTAGCTATACCAAACATAACCCAACAGAGCCTTTTTAATCTTCCAGTTACAGATTTTTTCGAAAGAGAAATTGAGGATCACCCACTTTATGAACAAATTTAATTTATATCCAAGTGCAAAATTAAGGGGGGGGGGGCTAGTGTGGATCCGAGGGGGCGGGGTCATGAGGATCATGAGCCTACTCCCCTTAACCAGTCCAAACATTACCCTTCAGATCCTTTTTATTCTTCCAGTTACAGATTTTTTCGAAGGAGAAATTGAGGATCACCCAGTTTGTATAAAAAATTTAATTATATCCAAGCGCAAAATTTACGGAGGGGAAAAGCGTGGGTCCAAGAGGGGGGGGATCATGAGGGTCATGACCCCACCCCCTTAACCAAACCAAACATTACCCACCAGGTCCTTTTTAATCTTCCAGTTACAGATTGTTTTCGAAGGAAAAATTGAGGATCACCAAATTTGTACAAATTTAAATTATATAAAAGTGCGAAAATAGGGGGTGGGGAAGCATTTTTGTATTTAAATTAGAAAGATTTTCGTGCTGAGAGCTCTGGCTTTAAGCAGTTTGAAGCAGCATATTGCAGTTATATATAGACTGCAATACATATCTCAAACACAAAATACCTGGTACCTCTAAAAAACGAAACAATGTAGAGGCTTTGCTTCAAAAAAAAAAAAAAAAAGTAAAGAGGGGGGTTTGGCAGGGGTTAAAGTAATTTTTGTTGGATATTTATAAACAAATTCTGGCAAATAGGTTTTCCCTTAAAAACCTGGAATTACTTCTTAGATTTTTTTTAATTATTTTTTTTTAAAGAGGAATATATTGTTTGAACAGATCATTGCTAAACCTCTATTACGGTTACATCTATATTTGCACATAAACGATTAATATTCGCAAAAGAGTTGCTTTGCAGAAAAAAAATTATTTAAGTGTGCGTAAAACAGTGAAACCTCGCTTAACGTACACACCTCATTTCGGACAGTTTTTTTTTTTTAATTTCCTCCATTTTCTAGGATTAAAACATTAAATTTCCCTTTATTAAAGTGGAGACTCTCAAACTCGGTCACGGATACAACTTTTCTTGTAAAAAGGATTTTTACTCTCATTAAAACGGACACTCTTCGCCAATTTTGGTGAAATATGGTTAGTTTTCAATCTTAAAGCATTTTTGCCGCAAACTCTGCTAGCAGGTACTAATAACGAAGTTTTACATAAAGTGGGGGATTTTTATAAAGGACTTTTGCCAGTTAATGCATCATCGCTGCAAGTTGAATATCAACTGTGGGTCGCAAAGTGAACACGAGAAAAGAATCAAAATCCAGTTCAAGATTTCCCTCCATCAGTGGCGGCCCTAGGTTTTGCGGGGCACTGTGCGAAGACTTTTTGCGGGGCTCCAATTAAAAAATATTAAAGAATGGATTAGTTATAGGGATGTCCATCGCAAAGAGTAATGTCACCCCCCCTCCCACACTAAAAACGAGACCCCTCAAAAAAGTGAGAAAAAATCTCTAGTAACAGCCTCTAGAAAGATTTCAACGCCGCAGTTTCAGCTATGGCTTCCACCTGGTGTTCACCCCTGTTAATTTATAAGTAAAACGAATGCATATTGATATAATTTAATCTTAATTTATTCTTGATTAAAATTAACTATAAATGTTATTTTCTCGATATAATCCCCACATGTATACATTTCATTGTATTTGTCTGAAATGAATTCAATTTAAATTATTTAAAAACTAATTATTTTTAAAAATTAATCAAATTAATATTTTATGTTATTATTATTACTCTTCAAGCGCTAGGGGGTGCAAGCAAGTACCCCTCTGCCGGCACCCATGGATGGCGTGCCAAGATTTTTGAAAACATGTCACAACCTGATTAGCGTTACTTTGCCAAATTTTAAAACATTGCGATTCATTGTAATTTTAGTTATTTTTCTGCGCTTTTTTTTTTTTTTTTTTTTTTTGTGGAAAAAAAAAATATCAAAAGGGTAACTGAAATTTATATATAAAAAAAAACAAACTACAACATGAAGAAACACGGAGTAATCACCTGATTGATTGCAAAAACTTAAAATTGTCAGAAACGAATTCAAGTACATTTTATTCATTTATGTAGTAATTTATATTTTATTTATTTATTCAAAAACTATTTCTGCTCGATGAACAACTTAGAAAAAAAAAGTGTTTAAACGTTTCTCGTTTTAAAATTCACATTCGTACTGCATTAGACTGTCAGTCACTCCTGACTCAATGCAATCAATAAGGAAATTCCATTAAAAAACTCTCCCGAACTTCCTCCTACCTACAAGTCGAATTTTAACGTCATTGTCACTCACTTCGAAACGGCGGGAATCTGGTTGTTTTGCTTGCGAAGGACGGCGATTGAATTGCGTAGCAATTCGGCAATTTAGTTGTGTCATTCAGCAACAGATGGCGGAAGTAGCAATAAATTTGCGTCTTCACTCTAGGCTACTGCGGATGATCATGTGACTCAGGTTGGTTGCGATTTTCAACGATTTGAGATAAAAATCTGTTTTAGATTAAATTTTTGTGAATTTGAATGCTAAATGTTGCATTTTATTGTAAAGAAGCATTCATTAAAATTCAGATCGTAAGTTGTCTTTACACACTTACTGAGCTTCGATTTTTCGGAGAACTTTTTACCCTCAGAACGAGTTTCTCCATTTATTCCCCCCGACATCTCTAGTCAGGTAGATTTGATCCAGGTTCGGCCACTATCGCTGAATTGGCGTTATGAATGTTTTTTTAAGAAAAACATTTTCTCTCTTTGCGTTTTCTTATCTTTTTCCTTTCTTTTCTCTCTCTTTCTTTTTTTTTCTTTTTTTTTTTTTTTTGTTGTCTCCTTTTTCATTTATTAACGTAAAAGCTTGTAAATTTACGGAAACATTTTAAAAAAATGTTAATGCTTTTACTTTTGTATTGGAAATTCTTACCTAAATTGCAGATTAATGCATTTTCAAGTAATTAAAATCGAATACTGTTAAGTCCATTCCCCTCATTTGTTTGAATAGTCTAATGTACTCTAAGTAGTTAGCTAAAGAAAGCTTGGAGGAATATTGAATAAATATGGTCAGGAAACATATTTTCTTTTCTACCCTATGCAACAAGTGGAACTAGTCAACCTGAACGTTGAATATTCTGTAATTAGTGCAATGCACAAATGCACTCATATTCATAATATCGCTTTCACGAAAATCCACCTTAATGAATCATCATAGACGTCTTAAGTCAGAGATTTTCAAGCTTTGGCACTCGCAAGCTAGTTTTCAATCATAATTTTCATCGCCCCTTCTCCTCCCACCAAAGCCCTCCTCATAAAAGACCATAAATATTTATTTACTTATTTACTTTGAGTATATTGATGTGAAAGCTGCACTGCGATCTTAGCCAAAAATCTGCACTTAAACTATAGAATTTTTGGAAATTTGGATTTCATCCTAAATAATAAATTCTAATTTCTTTCATTAAATGATATTTTAAACTGTAGTATCAGTACTACTACTGCTTGAGGAGAGGGGGGGGGGGTTAGCGTTCCCCCTTCTGCGACATCCAAAGTGAATTTAAGAGTTGATCAAGATTGTAAACATGTTGTTGCTCTTGAAACTCTTGATACTATTAGCTCAATAGTGATTTGAAAGTTTTTGTTTACAGTATATAATAAAGCAATTTTGCTCCTGATGAAGCTGATTCAGTTCGCGTTACGTCAATGAAAGATTACCGAATTCAGAACTACAAAACAAGGTAAAGCGCTGTATTGTACATTGTAATCAAACGATTGCTAAAAGTAGCTGTCACTGAAAAACTAACTTTGCTTTGGAATCGTATTTATGATTTTTCTTTTTTGCAAATCTAATTTTGGACCTTCATTTCACAAGCTGTTCGGATTATCCAGAATTTCGAATCTCTAGAATTCGGATTTCTGAGATCTCATAGGCAATTCCTACGGAGGGGCAATGAGGATAACTGTCCCCCTCATTTCCAAAAGTAAAGGGGCCTTACCCCTCCACTTTTAAACTATTGATCGTTGGCGGAATGATAGTGTTGATTGATTCACGTATCTAAAGAAAGAAAAGTTGACTTAATAAGTGTTTTTTTTATATTTTTCTCATGTTATTAGTTCATAACAATTGAAATGAAACTTTAAATTGGCAGGAGGTAGTCTACTGTGATTTTTCAGACCGTGTGTTTATTTTATTTATTTTTTATTATTATTATTTTGTTAGAAAAGGTCATTGAATCAAAAATGCCATTAAAATGCAATAAAGAAGCTCAAATTTTCAAAAAAAGTCAACTTTTGGGGCTTCGCCACCTAACCACTCCCCTGCCCCCGAATCTCTTTTGACCCCCACTTTTTTCGATGTTCGAGCCGTCTAAGTAATACAGTAGACCCTCGTTTTACGCGGTGGTTACGTTCCACTGAAATGCTGCGTAAATCGAAACCGCGTAAATTGAGACGTGATACTAATGTTAAAATAGGGGTTTGGTTCCGTAGATAACAAAATACTTCATTCTAGTGATGACTAATTGTATAATAAGTTTAACGTATACTTATATCGACTCTTCTAACGAAAATATAAATTAATTTCGTGTTCTGTTTATAAAGAAGAGCTGGCTATGATAGTCTTTTGGCAAGTCATTAAGAATTTTTCTCTTGTAATTCTTTTCCGAGCATCAACGCATCCATGATCACTTGCGTCGTTTCCATGATAGAATCTTCCTTCACTAACAAATCAGAAAGATCATTTCTATTGTCAAGGAATGACTCAAAATTTTCAACGTGAACGGTTTTGATGGTGCGTCACCGACGTCGGTATTCTCGTTGGTTTTGGCCTCCTTTGTCACTCCCAAAAGCTCTTCTTCCAGTGAGTTCTGAACTGTGTGAGTTTAATAACTTTACTTCTGGAAAAAGCTCCGGAACCAATCGCATAAAATATCTCCAGTTGCCCTAGCTCGATTATTAGCACGCCGTAATGCAGTTGATTACGCGTAATCTGCAATCTTTAGGAGTTTGGATTTTGAAAGAGGGAAACATTTTATCTGTTCGCATTGCCACAACAGCGTAAAACCGAAACTCATCCGCGTAAAATAAAATAAAGGTGTAAAGTCTTAAACCGTGTATAATCGAAACCGCATAAAATACACCCGCGTAAAACGAGGGTCTACTGTATGTGTTTTGCATCTGATAACGCCAAAATATATTCTGCCTTACTTTTCTTTCTGTAAATAGATCAAATTTTCGACACCCTTTTTTTTTCATTATGCCCCCCTCCCCCTTTCTCGGCTGTCACTCTGCCCTAGGGGCGTGATGCACTTATTGAGAGCCTCTATTTTAGAAAATAAGACAGCTCATGGAGTGGTCGGTCGTTAAATTTATAATTTTAAATATGAATCCAAATCTAGACTTCATGTTATAGGACTACTTTTTTCTCCGTTAGAAATAATTTAGCTTTGATCGCAATCCTGTCCTGTCCAATATTAGCGGGTGCATATGTTGCAATTTTAATCTGTAAGAAGCAGATGTAATTGATATTAATAAAAAAAAAAAAAACATTATTAAATAAGTAAATAAAATAGTTGTTATTATAAAGTAATTGTTGTATGTCTAATAAATAAATAATTATTTGTAAGGCCCCACCATTTCTCCCGCGCCATAAGGCAATCCTAACACCTCACACTAAAACGTAGGGTGTTGTTCAAGAGAAAAGTATGTAACTGCTATAATATATATATATATATATATATATATATATATATATATATATATATATATATATATATATATATATATATATATACAGTGGCGGATCCACGGGGGGGGCTAAGGGGGCTATAGCCCCCCCATGAGGTCTGAACTTACACTAGATAAAATCGAAATTTCAGAGATTTTTAATACTGCAATATTGTTACATGTTTAAGTTTGTATTATATTTAAATAAATATAGAAGCACTATCAGTGGCGGATCCACGGGGGGGGGGGGCTAAAGGGGCTATAGTCCCCCCCCCATGAGGTCTGAACTTACACTAGATAAAATCGAAATTTCAGAGATTTTTAATACTGCGATATTGTAACATGTTTAAGTTTGTATTATATTTAAATAAATATAGAAGCACTATGTAGAGCGGCGTATACATGGGGGATGGGAGAGGGCATAAGGGACTGTAGCTTCTTCTCTCCTTTCGTCAAAACTTACGACAGATTAAATTGTGATCTGCAATGGCACGGAACGGCTCAGAGGGAATAATTTCATTCTGCGATCGAGGTATTTTTTAATCTGAAAGTTAGCCGTAATATATTTTACATCATTCCAAGGCTAAGGGAGCTATAGCCCCCCCCCCCTCCTCTCCCATAAGGTCAAAATTTACACTAGATAAAACCGAAATTTCGAAGATTTTAAATACGTCAATACTTCTGCGAATTACAAACATGCATTATATTTTATTAAATATGCACACTATATACGGTGGTTTATTAATGGCGAGTTTGGGGTGGGGGGGGGGGGGGTAGTAAGGGGACTGTGACCCCTTCTCCCATTTGGCTAAAACTTACAACAGATTACAATGCGATTTGTAATTTCATGGAAAGTCTTCGAGACAATAACTTTGTTCTGCTATCGAGGTTTTTAATCTGAAGTTATTACTTTCCAATTAACGCCGTCAGTGGCGAATCTATGAGGGGGGGGGCAAGGGAGTATAGCCCCCCCCCTACCTCCATGAGGTCAAAACTTATACTAGATAAAACTGAAATTTTATATTTTTTAATACTGCACTACTTATGGATATTTTATGTTTGTATTATATTAAATTAAATTTATACATTTCACTGGCAGATCTATGCGGGGGGGGGGGCTAAGGGGGTCTATAGTATCCCCTTGAGGTCAGAACTTACACTCGATAAAATTTCAGTTTTAGATATTTTTAATACTTTAATATTTTTACTAAGTTTGTAATATTTCATAAAATTTATACAGCTTCAATGGTGGATCTGTAGAGCAGTGGGGAGGAGGGGGAGGTGCTAAGGATACTATAGCAACCCTTACCATTTGGTTAAAAATTACATTCATAGAAAATGAAATTTCAGCGATTTTCATTACTGCACCACTTTTGTAAACTTAAGCTAGGATTATGTTTACTAAATTCTCTTCCTGTCAACGGACACCACTGTTCTTTCTTTGAAGCCCGCGACATCCAGAATGAAAACCTGTCGTTCACTAATCCTTTTCAAAACGTTTAGGCAGTAAATTAAGCAAGTGTACTAAGCAAGCCGGAGAGGACGATACATAATGGCTACTGACAGGTATCATCAGGAGCAGGTATGGTGCATCCCTATTTCCGCGGAAACCGATAATAGAGTCCCTCCCACTGAATTAGGAATATGCAGTCGGACTAGAAAAAAAGCAATAGTTCCTTTCTGTAATGTTGAATTGCTGACCATGCGTCTCGTTAGGACTTATGTTTATTGTAAATGAACTCTTAATAGGCTGTTTCTGCCCAGAGACAACATTGAGTACTCCTCTTTTGAACAACCAGCAATAGCACAACGAAGTAATAATGCTCATAATATGCTAAGGTTACTGATAAGGAAACACCAAGAGCGAAAATTTAGTTAAAATAATAAAAGGTGGAAAATTGTGGAAAAGTTTTTCTGGGACGCGGCATCGGTTGTCGCAGTATTGAACTGTTGTTTTAACGAATTGCTTGTATTAAAATTCATACTTGGATTCTTGGTTTTTTCACACTTGGAAGTTTTGTTAAGAAACAAATGTGGCGATTTTGTTGGACTGGCGCTTTAAAGGGCGGGCGCAAAATTGGTGTTTGACTTGATTTATTTCGCAATTGTTTTGATATTTTAAATATAAGTATTGTCGAGTGAATATGAAGCGTCGACTTACAGATTATTTTAGTAAAAGCAATACGCATATAACTGATGATTTCCAAGGACACGATGGAGTTAGTATCGATAAAATACCATCAGATTCCAAACAGCCGTGTTCTAATAATGGACTACTACAACGCATGCCGACTACATCTAACGTTGAGAATGTGAACAACTGTACAGCTGGATGTGAGACTTCTAAAGAACAAGTAAATATATTTTCTTTAAAATTCAGCTATATTTTAAATATGTTATAACATACCAACTGTATATTGATATACAAAAATAAAATTAAAATTATCGTTTAAAGCATAAATAAGTAAAATAGTAATCATGATTGCTGGTACATGGGGGGGGGGGGGGGGGTCATGTTAGCAGGAACCCCCTTTTTCAATGTAAAAAAAAGTGTGAGATTATGGAGTCTAAGACGTTTAACGAATTTCTGCATCCATAAGCTTGCACTTTTTTTTTTGCATTGAAAAATCTTTTTTTTTTTTTTTTTACCCCAAAACATGGGCAAAAGATGAGGTGATTTCAAAGCAATCTGATAAAAATCAGGTGCCTTTGTTCAATTTTTAATTCATTTATTTATTTTTCACATGTTAAGTTTCAGCATTTTATACTGAGGGTTTTTTTTTTTTTTTTTGCAATACTACTATAGTTTTTTCTCTCTTCTACATTGGTACTCTCATAAGTTGAAAAAATAAAGGTGTGAATTTAGAATGTTTGCTAATGAATTAGACAAATTTTTTGAAATTTACTAAAACTTTGAAAAGGAATCTTATTTGTTCATATATTATTAAATAACTATCTTTTTGCATGAGAAAGATAGTTTCGTTTTCAGAAAATTGGTTTAACCATAAAAAATAATGAAAAATTACAGTGCTTAAATTTAAGATTTTTAAATTTTTTTTCTAGAGAATAATTCTTAAAATCGTGAGTGTTCGTAAATAGAGTTTCGTAAAATTGAGTGTCAACTGCATTTTAAATGCATTTAAACCGTTTTGAACATTCAAGATTTTTTGTATCAGGTAAATTATTTCTATTTGAATGTATTTTTAAGATAGGAATATGTATTATAATTTGTAGGGAATATATTAAATTACTTAACTTATAAATGTATTTTTTTTTTAGAATCCTACTGATATAACATCTTTAACAAATTATCAATTATATGATATTGGATTAGCTGTTGGAAAGATTTTAGATGACGATAAAAAGCTGAAATATTTAAATGAAACATGGAAGCCTCCGGTGAGTTATAGCTTTCCAACAAGAGCTGAAGGAAAGCAGAACCGTAAATTTAGACGAGAATGGTTGGAGCAGTACAATTGGCTTGCTTACAGTGAGCTTTCGTCTGGTGGATTTTGTAAAATGTGCGTTCTGTTTGCACCAACTGGAGCTGGAATTGGAAATCAGGTGAGAAATTCCATCAGTTCATAAGTGGCATTTTTCAGAATTGAATTGAATTTTTTTTTAATAGTGTCAATATTCTTTATAGGCAAAATAATAGTTTAAGCGCTCTTCTCGATATTTTTTTTCTGTTTTTTTTTTTTTGGTTTATTTCTTAGATTCTTCCATTAAGTGGTGGTCAAAAGTTCTTTTCGGCTATTTCATTTATACTGACTGTCGTTATTAAGTACATTTGAAAAATAGAAAAATTCAAGATAAGAAAGACCGCGATCTTTTAAAAAACGGGAATCGCGCAACCCCGCGCCTTAGTGCGAACTCAGCTTTAGGTTTTACGCAAATCTCATGACCCACTGAATACATTTCACGATGTCAATATCGATCAAGCTTCCATCATTCACAAGCCAAAGGAAGAAATAGACCAAAACAACCTCGTAGATAGAAAAATTATTATTAAAACAGTTCATTTAAATTAATTTTTAATTATTTTTGAAACATCAATGACAAAATATCTATGTTAACAGTTTTAACGTCGATGGCATCAATACATCATATTTTTTACATATGTTTAAGGCTTGTAAACTAAAAGTTATCATATTAGACAAGTAAATTCATAAGCTGTATTTATTCATAACAAATTTATTTTTTTAATTGTCTAAGCAAAGTCCATAAAAATAGGAAGAATGGTAATTTTAATGAATTATTGAAATTACCTCAATTCGAAATCAAGTAATACAAAGGAATAAGCAACTCATGCATACTGTTAAAAGATAAAACCTCGAATATCAACATAAATTAGTTTGAATTATTTCGAAAGACTTTTGCTTCTAATGTTCCACCCGGTTCTTAACAACTAAATTGGGATATTAATTGAGCGTCAAATTTTTTTTTATATTGCAGTTTAATAAGATGTTTATTTATTTTCAGGTGCTTAAAACATTCGTTAAGGAGCCGTTGATTACCTGCATTTTAAACAATCCATGGAGCCTATTCCTGGAAGTTCAGTAAGTCATGTTGGCCTCCTGATAGACGCTAGAAAAGCCTCTATAATAGAGCAAAATTTAAAACGCTTGAAGCCTATAGTAAAAACCGTACTGTTTTGTGCCCATAACAATCTGCCTTTGAGAGGTCATAGGGATGACGGCAATTTGAACAGCAGGGAAGAGCAAGAAAATGCATTAAGAGGAAACCAGGGTGTTTTCAAAAGTCTATTGGCTTTTAGAATTGATGCTGGTGATGAAGATTTGAAAACGCACCTTACCACTTGCAGAAAAAACAGTACACATATCAGCAAAACAATCCAAAACGACATAATCGAATGCATTGGCGATTATATCCGTTCGGAGATTACGAGTAGTATACAAAAAGCCAAATACTTCTCAATAATATGTGATGAAACCACAGATGAAAGTAAGAAGGAGCAGCTTACGTTTTGTGTGCGATATGTCGACATAGACAGTTTCACAACCAGGGAAGATTTCCTTGGATTCGTGGAACTCAAAGCGACAACTGGTTTATCGATTAAATCCGCAATAGACGAAGAACTGACAAAACTGAATTTGTCTTACAAATACCTCTGTGGACAAGGCTACGATGGAGCAAGCAACATGTCTGGGCCATTTAAGGGCGTTCAAGCTCTAATTTCCGAGGAGCAACCCCTCGCCATTTATACTCATTGTTTCAGCCATTCCCTGAATTTGTGCATCACAAAAAGCTGCCAAATTCCTGTTATAAGAAACGTAATGGGAACAGTTGAGACTGTCTCTGTGTTTCTCTCGGCTTCTGCGCACAGAACAAATGCATTAATCGATGTTGTAGAAAAGCAAGACTTTTCGGAAACTAAAAAAAAGAGATTGAAAGCACTTTGCCCTACACGGTGGGTAGAAAGGCATGACAGCCTAATAACATTTAAGGAACTACTTGTTCCTGTTGTGACTGTGCTGGAAAGTTTACATACAACTGCCTCTTCCGAAGCGTCAACAAAAGCATATATGTTAAATGCTTCAATAAAAAGGAGTGAATTTATTGTTGGCGTCGAAATATCAGTGTACTGTCTCAGTTTGACACTGAGGCTAAGTCAGCAGTTGCAAAGCCCGAAGCAGGATTTGTCTTCTGCATTAGCTAATGTGTCTCAAGTTTTGGACACTTTTCGGAGTGTAAGACAAAACGCAGAACTCGAATTTCAAACTATTTACAAAAACTGCCTTGAAATTGCTGAAGAATTGGATCTGGAGTTAGAAATACCCAGATCAGGAAAGCGTAAAAGTGCTCGAGACTGTACACCTCCAGAAAATCCAGAAGTTTATTTCAGACGAACAGTCTTTCTTCCTCTGATAGATCACTTCATTTCCGAGATTGATTGCAGATTTAGCAGAGATTTTCTTGGAGTGCTTCCCCTCGAAGGTCTAATTCCATCGAACTTGTCGAGGTATACTGACAAAAATATTATAACTGCTGCAGAAAAATACAGGAATTTTACAGATGAACTAGGAAGTTTGAGCTTGCTATTAGCAGAAATCAAGATGTGGAGGAATAAATGGCTGCCGATATGCGGTCCTCCTACAACAGCTATCGGGGCACTGAAAGAGCTAGACCCTTCGTTTTTCCCATCTATTGCTGTTCTTCTCCAAATTTTCGCAACAATCCCAGTAACGACTTCAACAGCTGAACGTAGTTTTTCTACCTTAAAAAGGATAAAAACCTATTTAAGAAGCACAATGGGAGAAGTACGGTTAAATGGACTTGCTCTAGCAAATGTGGCAAGAGATAGAGATGTATCTGTCGACAAAATAATTGAACTCTTCTGCAAAAGTAAGAAGAGGAGAATGTGCTTGGAAAACTGGGAACATGTCAAATAATGTTTAAAGTATTTTTTTTTTGTTTTAAACTAGAGTAACAAATTAAATCATTTTATTTTCTTACAACTAATGTGCCGACTGTGTTTTTGAAAAATTGTTTCATAATCATTTTAAAAAATAAACTCTTTTGACAATTTTTTAGTGTATTTCATGTTTTACAAGTTAAAAATAAACATATGCTTATTTTAAATAACAAATGTCGTAACATTCTCGTGAAAAGGATGCTGAACGATATTATACTGGACTTTTTTTTTTTTTTTTTTTTTAACAGACCTAAGTTAGCCCCCCCCCCCTTGTCCAAGTTCTAGATCCGCCACTGTATATATATATATATATATATATATATATATATATATATATATATATATATATTATATATATATATATATATATATATATATATTATTAGGGTGGTCCTTATTTATATGGGGAAAAAAAATTTCGGAATTCAACAAGTGACGCCCCCTAGTTTTGTGACACTATAATAAAAAGTAATCAGTGCAAAATTTGAACTCGATTGGTCAACAATAACACGTGCCCCTAGGACGTTGAACTTTAACACTTTTGATAATTTTCGCACAAATCTTCGAGTTTTTACTTCAGACCCCGTAAATCGTTTCTCCTATGTTTGCAAAATATTTTTACAGCGAGGTAGCACAAAAATTAATCTTTTTAATTACTTCATATCGTCTGAAGATTTTACATTGAATAGGAATGAAATATTGCTTTAGAAACTTTACCTTAATCGTACGCTTTTCTCAATGTATCTCAATCGAGTCATTTTTTTCCGATAGTCTTGGAGTGCCTGTAAAATACTAAAATGCTTTTGTGACTCATATTTGGTAAATTGATTGTGAAATTCTTCGATTAATTGTGCTCCTCTTTCAGTTGTATCATTCACAACTTTCAACATTTTAATGATATCTCTTCCCTTTAAATAGCTTAATTCATTTTGCCATGAATCAGGATCAAATAGGAAAACATCTTTTGGTGTTTGTAACTTATCAAACAGTTTTATTGACTTGTAATTGATTCTATAAAGAGGAAGATCTTTACTAAGAAAGTATTCCAAATCATCTACTGTTATCTGAAATTTTTTATACCGTCATTAGACACGTCTTCTTGTTCAGCAAGCATTTTTTTGAAGTAGTCTTTTCCTATCTTTAAAATTAATTCCTTCATTCAATACGGACGAAGCTACTAGTTAATCCCCTAAGTACCATAAGTGATTTATACATTTTTCAATCACTGCTTCTCATAGGCGTCGGAACCGGGGGAGCTGGGGGAGCTTGAGCTCCCCCTGGAATATATCAAACCGGCTCAGCTCCCCCGGAAAATTCTAGCACTGCAGCTTATTGCCGTACATTGATTTCCTCAAACCTGATTTCAAAAATGTGATCTGCCTTTTCTAGGAATTTCGGAATTTCCACCCAATAAGCAACAAAAGTAGGGGGCAGACGACGGAGTGGTCAGTGCACTTGAATTCACCTTCACCCATTTTTTACTGTTAAAACATCTCTTGATTCCACAAATGCGGAAAAGTGGGCTCAACCCCGCGGCCTGCGAAAATCAGTATCAGTACCAATATGGATTTGCTCCCCACCTTGAGCTCGTGTTTCGGCTTTCGAGAGCGGCATTGCAGTTCAGTTCATATTCTTATTAGTTTTGCATGCGGTTTTTTTGTCCAATGCGGTGGCGAATCCAGAATTTTGTTCTGGGGGGCGGCTGAGGTAGTTAAAATTCTTGCTGAGGTCTCCTCGTCATTACCAAAGTTTATCGATGTAAACGAAAGTGTTCTGTATCATTATCTGCTATCTAGGGGTGTTAATGACTAATGAATCTTTCTGAGTTACATTTGAAATTATCTAAAATTTGGTATTCAGTGTTAAAACTCTAAATTTTAAATGTATATTCAAAGTTTTTTCATTCGTTTAGACACATTTGTTACGCAATTTGAAGGCAAAAATTTTCAATTCTTGTTAAGGATGCAAAACAATTACGTTGACAAGGTGATGTAAATGAAACAGAAGAAAAAAAAGCTGAAAGATGTTAAACAAATAGTGAAAAACAGTCAGAAAGAAGACAAAATTTTAAGAATTGATATTAAACACGAAAATTAAAGAGAGAAAGAAAGAAAAACAAGTAGCTATATTATATCTACACTTTTTTCTCCTTTCCTTCTTTCAGTGAGTAAATGTATAAATATTTGGAACAGGTAGGGAAAAAGTTCAGAAATTTGAAGGGAAATTTCGGAAAACTAACACTCCTGTTATTATCGCAAATTTGTGTATCAACCTTAAGAAGAGGGAAAAAAAAATAATTGATAAAGATAGAATGGATGTAGGAAATTATATATATATATTTTTTTAACATTAAGATGCATAGACAGAGTATGAAAGAATTTATTCCTGGTATGGGGGTGGCTGCAGCCTCATAGCCGCCCCCCCCCCCCCGGATTCGCCATTAGTCCAATGATCACAAAAAGAGATAATGAGCCAGTTTGGCATTTAAATATGAATAACATGGAAGGTGCTCCAGACATGACTGAAAAAAGGTTATTAAGGTTGTTTGTACTTGTTAAAATAATGTTGAACTTGTTCAAATAATTTCAACTTTCCAAATACTTACAGTGGCTCCCAAAAGTATTCGTACACTCACGATTTTTGATGAAATACGCCATTATCGATTCGTTAAAATTAATATTTTGGAACGAGTATTTAATTATAAGATCTATGGTTTATTTTTTAACAAAACTACATGAAAATTGTTCGTAACATAATAAAACTTGATTTTTAAGAAATCAATAATCAAAAAGTGCCAGAAACTTAATCTCACAAAAGTCTTCGTACACTTTGAAAAAATGTCAAAAAACTAGTGAATAATCTAACTTTTTACTAAGTTATTATTTAGTAGAATATCATGCAGTATCAGCAACAGCTTTTAAACGCCTGGGAATAGATTTCATTGTTTTTTTTTTTTTTTTTGAACAATTTCTGAGTAAGTGTTCGGCCGCACTTCGAGTCTTACTGTTTGTAATTCGTTTTCCGTTTCAATAGTGTATTTTCGTAATATATCCACCAGATATCTCCAAATATGTTCTATTAAGTTTAAATCTGGCGATTGAGGAGATATTTCTAAGCTTAATGACAATATTTGAGGCACCAAACGCAAACGTGTGCTTCTTGTCGTTATCTTGGTTTAAAAAAACGAAGTTGTTTCCGATTGCCAAATTTTTGGGCTAATAATTTGAAATTGTTTTTAAAAATATTTCACTGAACAGCATGATTCATCGAAAATTTTCAAACTTCCAAGTCCTGCACCCTCACACAAGAATACCTTCACCGTCCTGATTAACTGATCCCAACTAAGTTCTTTAGATTTAATTTCTCTTTTTTTTTTCTATTTACAATTATGCAACAATTTAACCCAAAATGTTGAATTAATTTTTATCTTTAAGTAAGACGTTGTTCCAAAATGTTTTAAGCTTATTTATCATTGATTTTACGGCGGAAAACGTAAGCTTTCTGTTTTTCGCACGAACAAGAAAATTTCTGCAGGAAGAGATCCCATTTAATCCAGGTAATCAGAGAACTTGGCGAATAATTTTAGGGGGAAATTAAACGAAAATGTTTCATTCAATTCTGCAGAAAATTTTTCATCACTCAAAGGTGTATTTTTCATAATTTTTTTAACTGTAAATCTCCGATCACGCTTTGTTAATTTTGCATTTGACATTTTCTTATACCTTGTTTTCGATCCGATTCTTGTCTTTAAAGCATTTTATCAAGCACTTCACTATAGAATGGTATAAATTAACTAATTTAGAGACATTTCGAACCAATTTACGGCTATTGAGAGAGAAAAAACATCAAATTTCGAATTGTGTTTTTGGTTTATGCGCATAGCATAAATTTCCGGAAGAGAGTCCTTAAATGCCTTGCCCTCCAACAACATGGGAGATTATGTAATATTCCGTTTTTGGGACTTCAATTTCAAAAAAATTACTGGACCCCTAACGCCAACAATATGATCCACAGTCGCGTTTTTCAGCGACTACAATTTCGAAAAAATTAAGAAGAAACCTCTGAACCTTTTCTGATTACATCAATGAAAAACGCTCTCTATTAGGACTTCAATTTTAAAAAATTTCCAGAGTAGAGCCCTAATACAGCCTTTTCCCGTGCCATCATTGAAGGTTGAATACAATTACGTTTTTAGGACTTCCAATTCGAAATATTGGGACGGAGATGTAAATAGTTCGAAAAATCGATCGAGGACAATCCTTCGGGTCATATTTTCACTAAAGGCAACAAATATGGTATATAATCGCGTTTTAAGACATTAATTTCGAAAAATTTTCAGGGAGGGTATTCGAACCTTTTCTCCCCTTAACATTATCAAAGATCACCTATAAGTTCGACTTTAGAACAAGAATTTTGAAAATTTTCCGGGAGAGACCCCAAAACACCTCTATTTCTACGTGCTCATCTTCGAGTACTAACCGACTCCTTTTCAAAACCAGAAGTTTAATCACCTCATTCTCTCCATAAACAATTGTATATATACAATATTCAATAAGAGATGGAAGCTTCGAAGTCAATTTTTTATGGGGAAAAACGTTTAAAAGCCCCCCCCCCCCCCCAAAAAAATATTTTCTGGTTGCGCCTCTGCTTCTGCCCCTTAGATTCAAGACACTTCTTATACTGTGTCCCAGCACCCCCTACTTCTACAAAGTTCCTACGCCTCTGCTGCTTCTGCTGCATGTTTGTCTTCATTTTGTACGCTGCAGGTTTTTTAGACACTAGACTTTATATTAATTTAAAAGGCCTAGAATGGGTTGCTGCGAAAAACTATATCTTCATAAAACATTTAACTGTAAAACAGTATTTACGGGCATTTTCTTCATGTAAGGTCAATTTAAATTGTTTCCTAAATATATAAATATTCAAACAATAAATTCCTTTTGCCACCCATCTGGCTCACAGATAAGCTCCAGGTTGGCGAAAACATATCCCTGTAGGAGGGAGGCCTTCACCACGAAATATTATTACACGTTATGAAAATTCTCTAATATTTCTTACTGCTTTCTATGAACAATAATATGTCATCAAATTTTTCTTTTAGAATTTAAGTCGTATGTGTAATTTTTGAATTTTGAAGCTCTTAAATAATGGAATATCGAGTCTAGAACTAAGAAAGGCAAGAACTTCTTTAAAGACACTCTGCAGTACGATTTCAAGTGCATGATGATAGCAATACAAATGCAATATATAACCGTTCAGTTTTTGCTCTAAAAAATTACATGCACAATTTATACGGCCGGTATTGTAAGCCGCTGTATAAAAACACTACAGCTTTTGTCTAACATTGATGAAATTCGAGCAAATCTCAATAGTTGTCAAGTTTTTTTGCATTGTGGTAGACCAGATATAGAAAAAAAGGTTCAACAGGTTAGAATAGATACCCATTTCGGTTCCTAAATCTTGTAAATTGCAAGAGGAATTTGATGATAATAAAGGACTATGTACTGAAATAAAAGGCAGTTTAAAGAATAGATTTTTACATTATTCCGATCTGGAATTTTTAAAAATTTATATTTAAAATATGGAAAATAGAGTTTATTTTTATGATAGGGTAATCGAGGATTTTTCAAAATTTAAATTATAAGATGCATAAATATTTAAGAAAATAACTAAAGAACATTGAATTAAAATATAATTGTCATTACTAATATTTATAGCATCGAACGAGCGCGAATAGCAGCGGTATGCCTGTCCCAAGGCCATTGGTGTACATGTACCCTATGTAATATGTAAAATTTTACAGAATGAATGGTTGGTCTGGCAGTAGCAACATCTATAGAAGGTTCAAAATTACTTTAAATATGAAACCTAGGAATATTTTTACATAAAAATGAGAAAATCCGCAATTTTTTCTTCAAAACTCAAAAAAGGGGGCCCTAGGGGCACGTGTTAATATTCATGGATTGACTTAAAATTTTGCATGGATCATTTATTTGTATAATGGAACAAATTGAGGGGGCGTCGTGTAAAATATCTACAACTTCAAAAATAAGGACCACCCTAATATACATATATATATATATATATATATATATATATATATATATATATATATATATAGTTATCTTGTATGTAATTAATTGTGTGCTACTTTGCGCCTTCTAATTTGCATACTAGGTGTTTGCTTTGTTTCTATGTTGTTCTTTTAATTTTCGGGTTTCGTCGATTCCACGATGTACTTGTCCTGTTGCTATAAATTGTCTTACCGCACCTTCTTTCTTTATTATGGGCTTATGTACAAATAATCGTTGTAAAATTTGATCTTTGGCTGACACTGAAGCTAGTGTTCATTTTGAGGGTAACTTTTGAAAGCAACATCATCTTGTTTATCTTATTAAATGTCTTTCCTGAAATCTATGTTATATTGGACAAACTAGGAATTCACTAAATATTCGTATCAACAATCACAGACATGATATACTTTCGTTCAAAAACAAAGAAGACAAAGAACTTCAGCATGGAAAAGAGACTTTCACTAGAATCTCATTTTATTCTGCAATTCAAATCTATTTTCCCTTATGGGTTAAATTCCTCCCTTGATAATAAATTATATACAGCATACCATAACTCATCTAAAAATCTTTGTATTTATTCATTGTTTAGATTTGGAAATAATACAAGTACTTCTCGTTTTAATAGAGGATCAGGAAAATCCCCTCCTCGTTTCTGCATTTTTTCGCCCTTTGAAATTCTTGATAAGCTTGAAAATTCTTTTTGTCATTCTTATGACACTGAATATGTTAGGAAATTTCTTTTTGGTCTAAAACATAAATTTCTAAAAAAACTAAAAAATTTCCTTCCAAACTACCTTTTTAAAAATTCACACTTTGAATTTCTTTGTTATGATCTTCTGATCTACAAAGTTGGTTCTACTCAACAACATCAAACTTACTACTGCACCTTTAGTTTTTTGCAAAAATCCTTCGACTATTTAAACTTTTCAAAACTACACAGTAAACTTTTGGATTTTTTTCCCATCAAGGATCTACAAATTGTCTTCAGCTACAAATTCAATCCTCCTTTCTCGAAAAAAATTCTAAACTATCAAGAAGTTGCAAAAAATTTTGATAAATATTTGAATTTTGATTGTAATTGTGCTAATTTCTCTAATTCCATCTTCTTCAACTCTGATCTTGGTCATATTCTGACCGGTGATTTGAATTTTTTACAAAACAAAAAACTCATTAAACTTTTTAGTTTGGGTACTAAATATCGGCCTAATTTTCGTATTAATTTCCTAAAAGCTTTTAATAAGCTTACATTTGAACTTGAATATTTTTAAAGAAAAATCTCCTATTGTTTTAATGTTCCACTTAATGCATTTCTTGAATATAGACACCACTTTTTAATTGAACTGAAATCACGTTTACGTGATATTGTTAACACAGAATCTTCATACTTCCATCTCTCTGCTGATGAAAATAATGCCATCAATGATTTTAAAAAAGCATTTGTCTTTACAGTTGTTGATAAAGCCAGTTCTAATTACTCTATCTGCTGCAAAAAATTATATGCTAATATTTTGAAAAATGAACTAGAAAAAACCACCACTTATGTTTCCTCCAAACTTAATGAATCCTCCATCATCAAAAAATTTGCTGCTGCTTACAAACTTTTTAAATTGCCACGTCCTGATTCTGTTAACTTACCTTACTTATATGCAATTCCAAAATTTCATAAAACACCTGTTGGATTTCGCTTTATTTGCTCTGCCACCAACACCATTAAAAAAAATCTGAGTGTAAAGCTTGAACAGTTTCTCAAAAAAATTCTTGAACAACTTAAACTTCAACAAATGAATTGGTTCTGGATTGTTAATAATAGTGTTGAAGTCATCAATTTACTTAATATGCTTGATATAAATTACTTAGAAACTTTTGATTTTGAAAACCTCTTCACCAATATCCCACTCATTGAACTTTTTCCCTCTGTTTCAGAACTTTTTAATTCAGTCAAGGATTCCCTTGATTTTAATGAATTGTTTTTTCTTGGTCTTTTTAAATTTTGTATTTTCAATAATTTTTTCAAAAATGGTAATTCATGTTTTCTACAAATTAATGGCATAGCAATAGGAGCTAATTTTAGCTCTACATTAGCCAACCTTTTTCTTTTATCTTATGAGAGAAAATATTTAATTGATAATCCTTCCTCTACACCTCTTTGTTGCAGATACATTGATGACCTTTTGTGTATAAATTTTCCTAATTTTTCTGAACTTAGCAAAAATATTTATCACAGTTCTTTAACGCTCAAAAAGACCAGTTCTAATCAAAATAGCTTTAATTTCTTGGATATCAACATACAAATTGACTCAAATTGTTCCACTACAATCTATGATAAAAGACGCGAATTCAATTTCACAGTTAACAGCTTACAAGATTTTTCCTCCTGCCTAAGTAAAAAGGTTTTTATTGGCATTATTGTTTCGCAAGCTATCAGAATTAAAAGAATTTGCAATACCATTTCTGCATTTAAGCAAGAAATTTCAGTACTCAAAAACTTACTTTTTAATAATAACTTCCCTAAAAATCTAGTTGAAAACATTTGCTTAAGTATAGCCTTCGATGAGCATTTCGCTTCTTTTGAAACTGTTTAACTGTGTAAATGTATGATACAACCGTGACAAACCATTTTTTATGAATCACCGGGGTGGATGAATTTTTTACACGTGCGAAACAGGCGACTCGGTATGTCTATGGACTGATTTCTGGATTTGTTTTTATGTTTTTAATGTTTTGTTGACAAATGGAATGTTTTTTTATCAGGTTGAACAATGGATTTGGTTTTGTTTACGTGGATTTCAAGGTAAGACAATTTTGTTATAGGCAGGTACTGTCCCGTGGAAGGCTAATTATCGGAACTTGTTTTCCTAATTAGTCGAGGCGAAACCCCCTGCTTTTAGTTTTAGGTTTGAGCTCTAGTTTATTGTTTTTAGCTTAGCAAGTGGTGCGTTTGCCCATTGTTACTCTATATTACATGTACTGGAGCTTAAACATTCTCTTCTAGTTCATAGTTAAAATTTTGGTCTTTTGACCATAATTAATGAATCCTCCACGGCTGATGAGCTCTGGATTCACTCTTTATCTATTCCTACTTAATAGCTGTTTGCATTTTTCCTTTTTATCATCTTTTGTTATTTATAATTTGTTTAATATTTGTAATTCTGTTTGCTTAATTTTATATTTACTTGGCTTTTTAGTTTTGCTGCGTTGCGCATCTATGGGCTCTTGGTGTGGTCTTTTCAATATTTTCACTATATATATATATATATATATATATATATATATATATATATATATATATATATATTTATTTATTTCTTTTCCCTAGACAACTTTTTTTTTTGTCATTTATTAAAGTTTTTATCCTCATTGTTTTCTAATTCAATTTGACTATTTACTTCATTAAAAATTGTATCACCCTGTATTTCAATGCGTTGTTGTGAATAAAAGCAAGTAACGGTTATTCATATGTTTCCTTAAAGGTTTTTTTTCGGTAGAGGGGGAAGGGGGGTCGTTTAGTAATGTTCTAATCTTCGTTGTTTTGTAAATATATTTTTATTTGTTTCATTGCAAAGTAAGCAACGGCATTTTATGAGTTTGTTTTTGACCGTTTAAAATGTTCTTATCTTCAGAGTTTTGTAATTTAGTTTTGAGTTATTGAATTTCATAAATTATCCTTTAGTTTAATTCCTTACATTAATAAGGGTCCCCCCTCCCCCGCAGAAATAGATGTTCAATGTCTTGTTCTTACGTAAATTTAAATTCCTATGCTATCAGTATCCTTTGCATGCTTCTGACACACTTCGTGATTTGCAAAATGTGATCATATTCCTGACATTTTGAACTTCTAACGAACATATGATAGCTAACGAACCATTTCTAACTTTCACAGCCAAAAATCGAGTGTCTCCTTTGCAAACAAAGACCTATTGCAAATACAGTTAATTAATTCATCTCGTGTGTAAATCCTGAATCTCAAACGTGATACATATATTTTTCTCTTTTTATTCTTTCTTTCTTCTCCTTTTTGAAACATGAATCTGCTTCTTGTTTTACGGAAAGATGAACTGATAGATTTACAACTTCGTCAATGCAACGCAGTGAAATAAAATAAGGACTAATAAATAAATATATAAATTAATTAATTTAAAAAAAATCAATCAACGTTAAATCGCATAAAATTTGCAGATTACTGTATACACGTATTTCGCGGTTTCAAGGTACATACTCCTAAAAAGTGAGCTTTTGGATGCAAAGACATCCAAATATGGGTTTAGCTGCGATGTTAATGACAAAAATTTTCGCTCAACCTAACCGCATTGCGGCATAAGTACTTATACTGACCAATGTATTTTTTCTCCCTCTGATCGCTGAATCCTATTTTTTTTCTTCTTGTGAAAAATAATTTTTGATGAATTGCTCTTCAAGTGACAATCATTTTGATCCCGGTAGCAGAAACAGCGCGACGCTGCTACTCCCGTTGCATGTTCGAAGCGCCTGCAGACTATTTCAGAATGGGGTTGTTTCCTTCAGTCAAAAGTAGTACTTTTAGTCACTGAAATTAATAGAATAAGCAAAATAATAATAATAGTAATAATAATATGGACCCAGAAAATTCTTTCATTTTCCCAACAGTTATTTTTTAATTAATTTTTTAAAATGTCGAATTTTTCAAACAAAGCGTGGTCTAGATGACGTCACAAATGATGCTTTTTGGCCCATCTTTGTATCGCATTTCCACGTTATGATAATCAAGAAGCGAATTAAAATTGCGCTCTACGCTTGCTATCAACCATATCGTTGCCAATATGCATGAGTAAAAATGCGAATTAAATATTTTGCTCTGTGAATGGCAACGCAGAATGGCATTTCATCATTTGTGATGTCATCGGCAAGAAATGTAAACAATGAAAAATCACCGATTTAAGTAATTTTTTAAGAATATTAAACTTAAACAAATTATTTAAAAAATGGTTAGATCCTATGTTTCTAAGCATGTTCTTTCAGAAAAAAATACTTTTAAAATATTGGAAATGACCCCATTGGAAAACAACTTTTTTTTGCTTCTCGAAACAGAATAAAACAAAGAAAAAGTAAAAACACGCCTAAACTGTATAAAAGAGACCTTTAGGCAGAGAACTCAAACGCACCCGATCTGGCAACTGACAGAGTCTCAGTTGCACGTTTTGTTTTCAAGTTTTTACCCTATTTCTATCTCCTAATTTTTAAATTTGCATTTTATTTGCACGCATTTCTTGGTTATTTGCAGACTATTTTGAGTTTTTAATCTTCGTTGCAGACTGTGGTATGAAGTTCTGCTACTGAGGATTTCGAGTCAAAATAGGCAGAATGTAATATATCTTTGAAAGATTTTTTTTTATGTACGTGTGTGTTTCTTTATTTTTCAAAAATTTTCTTCCAAAGAAAAAATGAATTGAAAGAAATTTTAATGGGAGTTTCATTGCGCTTTTTGCATCAGAATCAATATTCGTTGGTTGCTCCGTCAGCCGTCTAAACTGCTGATTCCAAGAAAAGTTTTTTTTCTGCTTCGGACAATATGGGTACAACATTTGGAAAATAATCCAATAATTCCTAACTCAAATTAACAAAACAATTTTCTTTAGGCAGAAAGGGTAATTCGTTAATTCAGGATTTATTATTCGGTAAGTAGGGGTTTTTGCCGTCATTTTAGTCGGGAAAAAAGAAAAATTCGCTAAATCGCGAAATTCGTTAACTAGAGGTTTGTTAAATCGGGGTCCGACTGTATCAGCTTAAAATAATCGGCTGACAGTTCAACTACTTCACTTGCTAATGTTCTCTTGTTTCAACATTTGCAATGATTGCGAAAGTAGCAACACGTATCTATTTCTAACGTGGTGACAACTCTGAACCTTTTCAAGATCATTTCTATTTCTTCAGTCTTTGGAATAAAGAATTCCCGGAGTCGTAATTCAGTGGCGATGACATTAGAACGATTGAAGTTATTTTCTCTGCGTTCAGTATCATTGGCAAAAAGCCAGTTCTACAGGCGAAGCAGAGAGAATCATTATTTGAGCCCGGATCATATGCAAATGCATATGTGCATTGTGTATACTGCATATCTTTGCTTCTTTTGATGTAAATGCACGTAACTGCGTAAAACTGACAAATTTTCGAAATAAATGTATATTACTGCGTTTTTGACTTCCTTTTACATTTATTTTTTTTTCATAAAAGAACTAATATTATAAACAATTATTTTGTCCTTCATAAAAAACAAAAAATCGGGGACCAGTGGGTTTTCCACAGGTTGCCCAATTTTTTGTGTGATTCGTGTTCTTCTTCGGATGAGAAAACTCCGTGCATAAAAATGTTATTGATGAATATTTTTTTTTAATTTTTAGTGCATTTTTTTAGGTATTTTTAGTGCGTATTTGCAAGCATAATTTGATGATTTTTCATAATATCCGGATTCTAATCATTATATTTCATCAGATCATGTATAGTTTAGTATATACACTCAGGAACATTGAAAATAACGTCCCAAGAAAGAAGAGAGGTACAATCGCGAAACTTTGCATATAAGAAGAGTGACATCTGTATGCAAATGATCCAAGTTTGGTGTCAATGCGCATGACCGTTTACCCCACAGTATCGATGCAATTGAGAAAAAGGTGCTATATAAACCAATGCGTAATTTATGATTTATAAATGCTACGATTACATCCCGATTGTTGGAGAACCTTTATGCGTGCAGGATGGCAGTTAGACGAGTTTTAGAAAACGTTTCTCAAAGTTAAGCGAGTTAGAGAGCGGTTTGACCATCAGTACGAAAATTGCGTAACGAGGTACGGGGAGATATACCGTATCTCACGGTGAGCAAGACCCACACATTAAGGGGTAAACACCCAGCTGAGCGGAAGCTCAGTATGGTGACCTTCCCCGGCGCAATAAGCACCAAGCCCGTCCGTAGCACAGACGACTATCGACCACCGCACTCAGTCCCGCGGGGGGCCCGCTACGCGGACCCCCCGTGAGATGGAACCTAAGGCCTACGGCTAAGAGGTGGGGTGTGTGCGGAGAAAAGTACGAAAATTGCGGGTTTTTCGATGAACCGTGTTGCTGCCCAGGTGGATCGTTTGGAGTGTTCCGTTGGAAACTGTTGGAGGCAGTGGACACGAAATGGCAGTTACGTGAGAAAAATCGGGTATGGAGCGACCAGGAAGACGACGAGAAGAGAGGACCGAAGGATCGTCTGGCAAGGGCTCATGGATCCCACAGTGACTCGGTCCACCATACAAGCTGACTTAGGGGTAGCAGTTGTTCCCCGAACCATTTCTAGACGTCTAGCGGAAATGAATTTGCAGTCCAAGTGTCCTTTTCGTGTACTTTTTTTAACACCAAAATATAGGCAACTCCGTCTACAATGGTGCAAAGCCAGAGCGATGTGGGATGTCATTGACTGGCAAAAGGTGGTGTTCAGTGATGAATCCCGGTTCATTTTGGGGTCAGATGATGACCATGCACGGGTGTGGAGGCGCCCAGGAGAAAGGTACCATTTCACCTATTCTATCGTACGACACACTACCCGCACCGTGGGTATAATGGTTTGGGGGGCTTATGATAGCCGGTCCACTCTAGTTTTGGTTCGTAGAACTTTAAAGGGTCAGCGTTATGTTAATGAAATTCTGCAACCACATGTAGGACCGTTCCTAAATGGTCTCCCAGGGGCAATTTTCCAGCAAGATAATTAATAATTCGGCCGAGCATTAATAATGCTCGGCCGAATACAGCTAGTGTTGCTTAAGACTTCTTAGGTCCTTTTAAGACTCTTCCATGGTCAACCCGCTCCCCCGACTTGTCCCCAATAGAGCATGTATGTGATCAGCTGAAACGCCAGATGCCGCCGTGGTACTCTGTGCAAGATTTAGATGTGGCCGTTCAAAATTTGGGGGTCCATCTGCCTCAGGACAACATTAGACGTTTAAGCAGCTCAATGCCGGACCGTATTGCGGCTTGTATTGCAGCAAAAGCGGATCCAACGCTCCATTGAAGCAGCACTGTATTTATCTCATTTCTTAGCCTATATTTGTTTAATTGTCTAGATTTTGGGATCAAGTGTATCTCTCACCTATATTATTTTGCATATTAAATTTCACTTTAATCCCATGTATCCTTCTTGGGGCGCTATTTTCAATGTTCCTGAGTACAATCGTTTCAACAAATTTGATATATACATTATTTGAAAATAAAATAAGCTGTTAATGCTGTAACACGGTGGCAATTTTATCCAAACCTTTCACTGATTAAACAATGGGGTGATTCGAAAAAATCGATTTTTTTATTTCGGAATCGCGAAACCTTTCAAAAGTTGTAGTTTAGTATCTTCAATAGGGGAAAAATAAAAAGAAATTCTAGATTGACATAGTAGTGATGTTAGAAGAGGTGGGATATTGGCAACATGAGGTGGGATATTGGCAACATAACTCGGTTATTCTTGAATCAGTTTAATACATTAAATTACATGTTCACTCATCCAGTGACAATCTTCCTCTGACTGCCAATGCAGATTCTCAGTTAGCCTTGTGGGAATTCAAGTGGTTGCGCAATTAGAGTTTCTACAATTGCGCAATTGGTATTTCTCCTTTTTCATGAACTGATCTGATGAATTTATGGGTTTGCCATGAGAAACTCAAAACATCTTCAATTCACGCATAAGGCTGAAAGTTTGAAAAAAATATGTTAAAAATTGAAATTTTCAGAAAATAATAAAATTAGCTTTTTGTATTTTTTCATTAATGCAACAGCTTAAATTGTCAGTATATAGCGTAGTTCGAATCTAAAAAAAATATTTTATAATTTTTACATAAGATCTTTAGTTCGCGCATGAGTCTTAGATTGAGTTTCAAATTTCAGGAGATTTTAACCCAATTTGCAGCATATGCGCAAACGAAAGATCTTATGCAAAATCCATAAAATACTTTTTAGGTTCATATTATGCTATATACTGACAATTTATGGCTGTTGCCTTACAAAAATATTAAAAAAGAAACCTAATTTTGTTATTTTTTGAAAAATTCAATTTTTAGCACAAACTTTCAGCCTTATGCGCGAACTGGAGATATCAATTTAGAATTTTTTTTTTTTAAATTTTTCTCCAATTGAGGATACTGAACTGCAACTTTTTAGAGGTAACGCAATTCCGGAAAAAAATCGATTGTTTTCGAACCACCCTATTAAATAACTTGTGGTTAAACAAATAACTGAACATGAACCTCATTGTTTAAAGTTGAGTGTAAACGATATGTATAACTGATTGGCCATACTTTCTTTAAATATAAGCATGACATGATACCACTTTTCAACACGATTTTTAAAGTTACCACAAAAGTGACACGCAAAATCAAATGTAACTTTCAATCAATTAAATATAAATTTTCAGGTATATCTATGTTGTGTATCTTGAATTATTTCTTCAAATCAAATTAGTATTTGCATGCACAATTAATAACGACATGTTTTGTCACAATTGATTTCACGTATTTTTCATACTGACAAAATTTCTAAATGGGGGGGGGGAGGTGCATTCCAACATTTAAGAAGTTGCAGGGAAAATTAACAAATTACTACACATCTGCTTTTTTTACTCATTTTTCTCCTGCTATTTGTAGGACCATTATTTTTTGGGAAAGGGGGGGGGGATAAAGCACTCTTGGAATTGCCGTCCTTGATATTTACGATAAGTAATTTTGATTAAGTATACTTGAGCTGCCTTGGTCAGGAAAAAGGCAGTAATTGCAAATTTTTTACATTCTTTCCTTTTTTTTTTCATTTTTGCCATTTGTTGTGCGTTATTTATTGTGCAAGCTTACGTATTTGATTTCCGTTGGGGAAAAGTGAAAAATAAACGTGTAATTTCAACTTTTCTGTGTTGTTAGTATTGAATCCAAAACGCGTTTCTTCAAATATCTCGAAAACTCCTTTCTGTAGATACTGCCATTTAGTACTTGCACACACGACAAAATAGTTCTTTCTCATAGAAATTTGTGATGAATCGAAAGTATACTCTATAACCCTGTTTAAAAACTTGAACAGTCACTGTAGGTCCTTGCAGTAGTGACACAATGGGAGGTCACTGCGACCTCCCAAAAAATTTCCTTATTCAGCAAATCTTGTCTGACGATTCGGCAAACTTGGAGACGATATTGCAAAATCACAATTTTTAAATTTTTTCATCATAATAAAAACATAAAATGCTATGTCTCTTCTCAATAGAGGCAGTTTCCTGAAAATGTTCATACTTTTTCTTTTCATTCGGCAAATTGAAAATTCTGCTTCCCTTCCAAACAGGGCCGCCGAGATCCAAAACCGGCCCCTAGTCAGTTACCTCTTCGGGCCCCCCTCCATCCATAAAAGTTATTAAACTTGTAATGCTATGCCCTTTTACCGGGCCCCGCAAGGTCCAGGCCCCTAGTTTTCGACGAGTCTGACACGGTCTCTCGTCGGCCCTGCATCCAAAGATTTAAGTTCGGGCGCCCCTATGTCTTTGGTGTGGCGACTACGTATCGATATCGAATGAGTTGGCGCGATATGCTTGGCGACGTAAGGGTTGCTATAGCTACTCGCGGTTCCAGTCGGAGGATCTGTTGTGTATTCGTTCGCGTAGGTTGGCCGCGTTTGTGTTTGAATGAGGTATACGCGAGTTCGAAAGAAACGTTTGTTTTTCGCTAGTGGAGAAGAGTGAGGAATCAACGAAAATAGAAATTTCGATCTTCGAAATGGATTTAACATTCGGAATAAGTGTTCCTTTTTTGTTAGTGTTGTCTTTGTTCTCAGGTAAGTTTGTTTTTGTCATAAGCTTCTTTTTTTTCCCTTGATCGTAGAACGTAGAGAAGCCGGTCTGTCACATTGTGTTGTGTCAAATGTATCGATTTAATAGAACGTGTATTCCGAATTTACAACGATTAAATCTGTCTGAAGCATTTAAATCTTGCTTTTGTAAACTTCATCATAATAGATTGGGGTGTACGGTTAGACAAATGAAGATTGTCTAATTTTAAAAATCTGCATGAAAGGATTTTTTAAAAGGATTGCTGAGAAAAAGTGTTCATTTTTTCAAATTTTACTGGTTTTATTTTGTTGGACGTGATTTGTAATAAAATGAGTTCACATTGTATAGACGTGCGTTATGAGAGATGCATTAAAGGTGAATCATCGTATATTATATTTTGAATTTTTTAACATCAGAGCTGAATAAAAGGGTTGCGGAAATCGTTTGGATTTATCAATGTTTGCATAAAAAATAAATGAAATTAATGGGAAATCGAACTATTTAATTTCAGGAAACGTTTTTACTCTTAAAATAGGGTGGGAAGAGGGCAGATCCTAACTTTCGAATTTGCAAGATTAAACCATTTCTAGTAAACTAAAAAATTTTCATTCGTTCTATTTTATTGGCCAGAAATAGAGTAACAGCAGAAACTTGAGCTATAATTAAAATAAATAATAAAATTAACGTAAAATAGTGAAAAGTGTCCTCCTCCCCCTCCAATTTACGTTTATAAAATAGTTCCTGTTGCGTGGAAAATATGAATATTTTACTGTAAAATAATAAAAGAAATTTTATTGCTAGCAACTGTGATGACAAAGAAATTGCAGTAACAATTTTTGTGTGCTCTAAAACTGTTTACGTAACAAACCGCTCGAAAATGAAACTGAACAGGACAATGAGCGTAAAAATAAATAAAGTTTATGATTGCAATAAATTTTCGTTTAAATGCCTGTAAAACAGAGAAAGCTCAATGTGATAACAAAAACTTGCACTGAAAACTATTTCTTAAAATAATAAAAGAATTCCACCTGTCAAAACAAACATTCATTCACACCAAAATAAAAGGGATTGTGTCGGAACTTTTTTTTTTTTTCGAAAATTCTGTTCAAACAAAATGACATTTCTAAAGGAGGAGGAGGAACGCTTGGAGATTTATTAATTTATTTTTTTTTACGTTATAACATATTTTTCTTACGCAAATATAATTAGCGATCGTTTAGTATTTTAAGGTAAAGAATAATCAAAAATGCTTTTTTAAGTATTAAAAATTTAAAATTTAAAACACATCATTTGTGATTCTTCATTATTAAAATATAATTTACCTATAACACAGAATCAGTTTTGTATATCATTAATATATTTTTTTTGTATACATAATTTCTTGCACTGTACAGCTTATTTTTGGACCTAACATAATCATTAAAAACATTTTTGAGGATGAGGAATAAAATGTTTTTTTTTTTCTTTTTAAATGGGAAATAATTCTAAAAATATAAATTTTTTCTTGTTCTCTACTAGCGTAGCTATAATTTACCTTCCGGGGTAGGAAGTTGGAAGTAGGTCATTAGAGACCTTGTATATGTATAAGATATTATAGAAAGCTTTATTGAAAAGTTGTATATTATTTCCTTGTAGTTGCTGTATAAAAATGTGTTAAGATTTACGCTTTGGGCTCGTTTTTTAAGGCGGGGGGGGGGGGGGTGAAAAAATCATGTTACATATAAGTTGACGTTGTTTTGTTATTTTTTGTTGAAGTTTGCGTTGCGTGCGCACCTTTTGTCTCCCCCCTTCCCCGCTTGGAAAAATTCGAAATAACTGGCCAGGTTAAAACCAAGCCCTCCCCTTCCCCTCCCTCTGATCGCCGGTTGTCCGAAATAATTGATATAAAACGTATTCAAAAATGAGAAAAAAAAAAAAAACTTTTCACTAGTACAAATACATTTGAAATCTTGTATGGAGACTGCAAAATGCCCAAATTTGCAGACTGTTGTCGATCGAGCAATAACTGAGTTAACTAATCGTAAAATAAGTATTATTATTATTCCCACCAATAAGTATGATGAGGGATAGGTGAAAGAAGCTAGCTACTGATTATGGTTTTCGCAATTCTGAGTTTAAATACGCTACTTAGCGGCATGGGCGCCCATATGCAAAGTTGCAGGGGGAGGGGGGAGGGCTCAAATATTTCCCCCGTGGTTTAGCTGGATATTTTCCCCGTGGAAACTGATTTCAGGACAGATTAGAGTCATTAGAATTTGACATTTTTAATAACTTATTCATTGATGGCTGGAGAAGAAATGTTTTTACATGTTTGCAAAGAAAAATGTACTAAAAGCAAAGAAGTTTTAAGCAATGGGCGCCCTTGCTTAGCGGTGATTTAAGAAATCAACCAAAAAGGTTAAATATCCCACTCTTCGTTTGGGATAAAACAAAGGCTTCAGACAGTTGTGACATTAATGTAATTTCAAAGGAATAAAAAAGGAACCTAATATGAAAAAGTACTGTTATTCCTAAACTTCAAAGCAAGTTTGTTTGTTTTACCTCTTTCGGCAGCCATTAGCCAGAATAGCGCTTCTGAACGCTGCTGGGCCATTCCACGGAAAACGGTCACTTTGTCCTGCACGTGACGTCTCATGTATTTTCATTAAAAATAATCATTATATATATATATATATATATATATATATATATATATATATATATATATATATATAAATAAAACAGCCAATGATCAAGTAACCCGCGAATTTCAACAATGAAACTCGCGCCACGGCATGATAATTTGTTAATATGTTTTATGCAGGGAAAGGCTTTATTGTGTCTAGGCTGTACTCGATCCGGCAACTTAACTGTTTAACTGGTAAAACAGTCAGTTTAGGGGAATGAAGAATCAAAAAAGTGGTTGAAAATTAACCCTATCCACTGGAGTTAGGATTAAAGTGTCAACGATCAAAATATCACCAAACAATGACTTCGTTCGAATGTAGAAGCTATTTTCACCCGTCATACCATGACGGGCGATTTTCTAGTTCTTTAAAATACTAATGAACAAATTTTTTCTACTTAGCAGATTACAAACATATGTGTGATTGCTTAAGCATTGACTTTTTCGTGGAATGGCCCTGCAGCGCCTCCTATGGTTTGTTTGAATAGCGAATAATAATTGTGACCGTACGAAGATAAATAATGTATGGAATTATCTATTCTTAAAAAACATATCTTTTTTCGATTTGTGAAACTTCAATAATTTTTCCCGCACAATTTTTATATGATTCTAATTTTAGAGAGGAACAGTATGATAACCATTTTTTAAGACGAGTTAAAACTTGACAACTGAATGTTTCATACCAGAGCATTTTATTCTACTTTAGTTCAAAATTTAGCAACGCTTAATGAATGATTTCATTGTGTCAGTTTTTATTGTCTTTCATCAATACAACGCTTTAATGTTACAGCGGATTAAATACATTCAAAAAAGAAAAATCCTTCTGAAAAATGATCACATTACTGTCTAACCACGGATTGTATGGAAAGACAAACCTTCGTTTTACAGCCGGAAATGAACGAATATATTATTTTTTTTACCGATGTCACCTTTTGCAGAAGCAGAGTCTCATTGAAATAAACGGAATACGTGCATCAAATTTTTACTTTCCCCCTTTATTCAAATAGATTCTTCTTATCTGGACGTGTGAAAATTCCATGCAATCCGTGGTTGGACAGTACTTTACAATTTTGAAATTGTCGCCAGAAAATAGTCTACTGCATTCGTACCAGGAATTTTGAGTAACGAGATTTTAAAAAAGTAACAAAAAAATGCGTTTCAAAGAAAGAGAATTAAAATAAGCAAAAATAAATAAATAAAAGATCAATACACGATTTAATGCAATCACCGGTTTGAACAATAATTTAGTGGGGCGAGGGTTGCCGTTTGATTGAAATTGGTTGAATAATTAAATTTCATAACAATATACCGAATGGAAAATTAAATGTTGGGCACACTTCCAGTTTGAAAAGCACGTTTGTCTTAATTTCACCACCTTGATTTTTTGCTCAAAGAGTTATATTTGTAGCACAAATTTATTGTGGGGAATATATGCCGCGAACAACAAATTCTCATGCCTTCTGGCACATTATTCTTTTAGGAAAGAAAAATGGCATCTCCTTTTATGGATGCATTTATTTACACATTTCTCTTTCCGCTTTCTTTTAATATCATTCTAAATTTAAACAGGTGCTGTGTACTCCACACAGCGCTTGACATACACTCCCAACGTTCAAACATTTATTATATTCATGAAATACACCGCCAGCTTGAATTTATTATATTGTAATTTTATATGAGCGTCTGCGTGTTGATTCGGATAAATTTATTTTTGCATACATACCATCATCGACCTACCAATTTATGCTCATGAATAAGGGTGCGATTTATCATTGTTTGTCTGCGCTGATAATGAAAAACAAAAAACAAAAAATGTTTCTTGTTATCCGAGAAGGCACGCCTCAAGTTGTCCTTTCTTTTTTTTTTAAGTCATAATTTTTCTTTTATCTTTTCTTTCTAAATTTAAAACTTGCGATTTTCAAACTATCTTGACTAGATTCGAAAAAATATAGGGCAATTTCTGAATCATCCCTAAAAATAAACAAGGGACAGTTATCAAAAGTTAGGAAGCGTAACACTTCCCAAATTTCGCAGGTTAATGTTTTCACACTTTTGTCCGTAAAAAGCATGAAAAGTTTTGAGTAAAACGCGGTTGAGGAAATCGCAGGTAGACTTTCATTGAGAAGTTTTCTCGTATATCAGAACCTGTGTGTGCCAAGGGCTGTTGTCACCATCTCTTGCCACCAGGGTCGTGCACGGGGGGGGGGGGGGGACATCTGTTGGCCCGGGCCCAAGACTGAAGGGGACCCAATATTTTTAAAACTAGGCGTGAAATACAAGGGTAAACAATATGGAGGGGCCCGAAAAAGTCCTTTGTGACGGGCCCCGAAATTGCTGTGCACACCCCGCTTGCCATTAAACACCTGAGAGTTATTCCTTCCACTTGCACTAGTTATCTTGACTCAGGCACTACACCCCATTGCTGCTAACGCTGCTTCATTTTAAGATTTCTTCATGAATAACAAAGGAATTTTAACATTAGGAGTTGTCCGTAATGATATGATATGATGATACATTTGATCCCTCCCCCCTTTTGTCACAAAGTGTCACACTTCACCTTACCTCTCTCATCCCCTCCCCTTGTCACTTATCATGCACAACGGGGATTCTCTTTCAGATAAATTTTTCATTTTGTATGTAAAAAAAAATAAAAAAATTAAAAAATTTGATGCTCACACTTCTTATTAAATTTCCCTCTCCCTTATCACAAACTCGCAATTTCGCGAACCCCTCTCCCCCACAGAGCGTTACATCATTTGTGGACGACCTCTTAGCGCATACAACAACCCTAGATGCGGATGACTTAAATTGAAGTGGATTTTTTTCAAATTCTGAATTTATATTTTTTTCTTATATATTTTTTTTTCTCGCTGGCAATAGTTGAATTTCTCATGGAAAAACTTACCTTTAGCTGCTTTTGTGGAGGAGGCCAAAAAAAGTTGTTCTTATTTTATTTATTTCCTTATTTTTTTTTCTATTCTCATTCAAAATTTTAATCTTGAGAAGTTTTTACGTTCTTTTTGATCACCAGTTTATTTCTCTTACTGTCTTACTTTAATATACGTGCAAATGGTGGTTACGTACGTTATTTAAGCTCGTAAAAATACGTTTAAATGATTGCTTGGAAAAAAATATTTTTAATAAAAAATTCATTATTAGCTGTGATTTACTGAAATAGAACGCTTATTTGGAGAACTAATTTGTTATCATTTTAATGTTTAATAAACGTAAATGTTGTTTTTACATAAATATCTTTACTTATAATACTTCTTTCAGAAATCTTTTAAATGTTTCTAAGGAAGGTATATTTAAAACATAAGCCAAATTTAAGATTATTGATTTTGGGGGTCATCCCAAATGATGGCACTCTTTGAGGGGGATGAGGTTCGTGAAATTGTGACAGTTAGTGACAGGGGAGGGGTAACAGAAATTGTGACATCACATATTTCCGTTTAAATATCTTTTTATAACAGTACAAGAGGGTGTGGTTGTGTGTGTGGGGGGGGGGGATAAGGTGAAATTTGTCTCTTTGTGGCAAATAAGGGGAGTGAGGGGAATCAAAAAAGTGTGACATTATTTGTGGACACAGCCGAGCCCCTTAGACGTCTCAATACAGAAAATTAGTCTCTTTTAGATCTGGAAGAACTTTATGTCCATTCCGACAGTGAAAATTGTTCGATAATTGAACCAGTTTTTGTTTTCTTTTCTTTACTTCAGGTATAGTAGGAATATTTTATTGCTCTTGTTTATTAATTCATGCATCCTTGCTTTTTTCTCGATCCGAATTCCAGTCCATCCGTCACCTGAGACACTATACCTGAGAAGCTGCGCATTTGTAAAAAAAACATTTGCACTTAGTTTATTGAAGTACCTGTGGAACCACTTTTATTGTTTTTCTGTTACAGAATGTCTCTTTATCACTTTTATACAGGCGATCCGAAAAACTTTTGACTCGCATGCCTTAGACTTCTTTTTTTATAATGGGAGGAAAAAAACACTATTTCTTCTTTTGTTATTGTTTTTGTGACCGCCCCTTGTTTGAATCATGTTTGTCTTAAACAGTTTTGATTCAATAAAACAAAAATGTGTAAATATTTTTTAAGCTTAAAATTCTACATACAATTTAAGAGAACCAGGTTTAATTTTTAGTCTAACAATATAATGTATCATTAAAAACATGCTGTTCACTCAAAATATTAATTCTTTGATAATTTATCTGAAAACGGTATAAAAAGCAATTACAAAACTCAAATTGAGGACTAATTTATCAAAAGGGAACGTATACATTTTCCAAAAATGTTCAGGGAGGTGAGTAAAACGAATTAGGGTAAGAGCAAAATAGTTTTACCAACTTCTGGGTACAGAATTGAACACAAAAGCACAGCAAATCATGGCCCAGAATAAGAAATGTTTGTGTGCAAAAAAAAAAACCCTGAATGTTAAAAATTCCAATTTCACCAAAGCCCTAATATTTCACTTTCTCTTATTCTCTTATCGAAGTACATGAACCTAAAAATATTAGATTAAAATTTGAAGATTTTGGACATAAAACTACCCGTAATCCTCAGAATTCGCAACTCATTGCTTCAATGTTAACGCTCCAAAGCCCAGAGGACAGAAGTCCTGTCTAAAGCCCTGGATCCTTCTCTTCCGATCGAGGACTTTAGTCCTGTCGACACCATCTCTCTCTCTCTCTCTAGAAATAAAAAGATTGCACTGATGCACCAAGTGTTTGGGGGAAATGGTTAGTAAGTAGTAACACACGCGTGATTCATCTCAGCGGCGTGGTTGATTCAAATATCCGGCAGTTGTTCAATGTTTGTTAAACCTATATTTTGTTCTGTTTTGTGAAGATTCGATTCATTCAAGCGACTGATTCAATTCTGGCACTCACTATTATTTTAGTTTTCAAGATTCTTGATTTGTTTATTTAAATACTCATGAATCTGCTTTTACTGTGATTCTTCCAAAGAATGTGGCTTTTTCTCACTTACGAAGAATATCCAGAAAGGTCTGACTCATATGCGCATGTTTCTTTTTCTTTTTTTTTCTGCGAGGCGGCCGGAGAGCAAAAAATATTTCTTGTTATTAAATGTAATACATATATGTATTGTCTAGTTTCAGAATTCTGTCCCTTTGCATGTTTGCATTTGAATCTTCAGATTTAATTCGTCAGCAGGGATGGTCAGTCAGAAGTGCAAATGCAATTGAGGAAGGGGGTGGGGAGGGAGGCGCAATCGCAATACTAATAATGAAATGGAATATTACCCCCAACCCCCCCCCTTTTTTTTTAAAAATCTGACGACAATTTGTCAAGCTTGGTTCGTGCTAAGCATGAAAAAAATAATATAATGGTTTCTTGATTACAACCCTCAGAAATTGCAATTTATCTTCATACCTTTCTAGTTGGGTAAAAATAAATATAAGTGGTATACAGGTCAGAGGTCTGTCCAGGATTTTTCACAGGGTCCGTTTTTTGTGAAAAATCAAATAATTTTGTGAAAAATGAATTAATTTTGTGAAAAATCAAAAAATTTCGCAAAAATTTTTTTGTCAAAACAAAATTTTAGAATTTAGAGATGGCACAAACGGCATCAATTAAACTTAAAGTTGAGTGTTTTCCTCTTCTACGTCGAGAAAATCATTCTGGATTTTTTTTCTGATATTTGGCGGGGGGGGGGGGGGCATCGCTCTTTCAAGTATCAATATTTATCTACCATTCTACATTATGTTAAATTATACTAGATATATTTCTGTACAGTACTTAAAATAATTGTAACAAAAATATGAATAAATAAAATAAAATTCAGAATAGGGTTCAGCATTCAACTTTTTGACCCAAGACACTCTTAAAAAGCACAGAATTTCGTTTAAAACTTATAAATTCCGTGATTTTAACAAAAATAAAAAGATATTTCAATTGTTTACCTCTTAACAAAGCGTAATAATCATCAAAATTTCGTAAAATCGGATTCCCATAGCGGATGCAAAGAGATCGCAATTCTCAAAGTGAAGGCATCAAAAGTATAAAAACGGCTTGTAAAAGAAATGTTTTTGATAAAATTATTTTAAAATTGCATTTTAGAGTCCTATGATAAACATATCATTAATATCTGTGGACACAGTTGACCCAAAAAATAAAATAAAATAAACCATCTATTCAGCATTTTAATTTTTGACTCATAACAGAAAATGGAATTTTGCTTTAAAAACTTGAAATGAGAGTTCTAACAGAAATAAAGAGACTTTTCATTTATTTGAATCCTAATGAAGCGAAGTTAGCTTGAAAAAAGAACAAAATATGATTTTCATATCGGATGTTAAAAGATTGCATTTTTCAAAATGTAGACATCTAAAGAAAAAAAAAAACGGTAATTAAAAGAGTTTATTTAAAGTTAATCATCCTTGTTAGCATCGAAAAATCAAAACCCATATAATTTTCTCCCAAAATAACAATTAAACATCGCACCGCACCGTAAAAACGCAAATATTGACAAGCTGGCAAAATGATGAGAATATTTTCTAATCAAGTCATTATAAAGGTTCAACGCCAGACGCTAAGTGGTGATAATTTTGAAGTTGATAACCCTATCTGAAGCGATCATATTTTTTCCTCATCCTTACTATTCCTTTGCAGTTCTAAGTTCATTTCGCAGATATATATTATTATTGTTCATTAAATCATGAGCGGAGAAAAGTGCTTACCAATGCCTTTTCAGAAAAGTTTACAACACAGCCGCTAATTAGCTGTGATAAAACAACCATTATATTTATTTGGCAGTAGCAATTATTTATCGCTTGCAGGAGCATCGCAAGAGTGCCGATTTTTTTTTTTCCCAAAATTAGCCGATTTTGTATAGGCTGATTCCTCTAATTTGACTTAAAAAAAGGTTCCAAAAATTATCGGTTTATACACAGAAATATGCATTATTTTGCTTTCAGATTTGCTCTTTCAATAAACAATTTGTGACAGATCCGATCTTGTTTATCAGAATTTTGTGAAGGGTCTGTTTTGTTTGATCGGGATTTTGTGAAAGGTCCATTTTGTTTGATCGGGATTTTGTGAAAGGTCCGTTTTGGTTGATCGGATTTTTGTGAAGGGTCCGTTAACGGACCCAAATATCCTCTGGCCAGACCCCTGCAGGTAGTTATCAAAATAATGGAAACACGTGTGAATAAAAGTGACATTTTAGAATGGACTTCGTACGTAATAAAGAATAAAACTAGATATCTGTTTTTTTTTTAAATTTTTTTTTATTTAAATTTTTTTTTATAAATAGCAATGTACATATTCTGGGAGTAGATGGTGGATTAACTGAAGTTCTGGATATCTTTGGTTTTTTTCAAGCGCGTCTAGCCGAAGAAAGTGTAACTGAAACATCTCAACTTTTTGGTGTTTTTATTAGAGATACAGTATCTAAAGTCATTACAGCATCCACTCAGTGCAGTAAGACAAGCTCGGCAAAGCAAAATAGTGGACGGAAAGAGAAGCTTGGTAGTGAAAGACACCGACGGTATTGAAGAGGATTGTAATGTCTAAAAAGCGAACAATATCAGCAAAAAATAACCAGAGAACTCAATCGCCATCTGGATTCACCAGTGTGAGTGATTACAGTCAGAAGGCACCTTTATCAACAGAACATTTATAGCAGAGTAGCGATTCCCAACACACTTCTCACAGAGTGCTTCCATTATTCTGATACCTGCTATTTGTATAAATCTGTATACCGCTTACTTAGTAAAAAAATAATTTTTAATTTAAAGTACTTTTGTTTTCAAATTCATTTGGAGGGAAACTTTTTTGAATTTGTAGGATTTACCTGTTACCTATTCTTTTTTCCGGAGGGAAAAAAAGAAAGGAAAAGAAAAAATGATTATTCACTTTCCTTGTAAATATAAATGTATTGCGCATTAAAAGAGAATATCTTACATTTCCACTAATCTGCCGCCCCAATTGTTGCAAGTTTGTACGCTCGAATTCAAAAACAATTTCTAACAAGTATATAGTGAAAAGAAAAGAAAAGAAAAAAAAATCCACTGACGATTAGTTGATGGAATTTCCTAAACGAATTTACATCGAAATTATGATTGATGCCGCAGTAGAATGAACTGAGTGATTTTTTCTTTCACCTTTGCTAGCAAAAGCTGCGAAAAAGAATGAAAATGAAACACATTATCTAATAACACAAATGATATAAATGAGGCGTTATGCGAGACAGAAACAGTAAATGAGCTCGAAAGTGAATGACTTTTTCAAATGAGTATTTGCCATTATAAATCATCGTTAGAAAATGCTTAATACAATTCAACAGTTTCACAATTGCAGCTTATTAGACTTATCGAAATATTTCATACAGAATTTGAATTCATTTTCATTCCTGTGTGAGAATATTCATGTTTCTTTTTTCTTTTTTTTTTAGTATGGTTGTATGTCTTTTTTGAATGTTTCTTTTTTAATCTTTGAAATCGCGTCCCGCCCCGCCAAGGAAACCAAACGTCAGCAGCCAACAGAAGCAAATCCACCGCCAAAGACGAAAGAAAATAAAGCGACCAAGAACAAGATTACGCGACAGAACGAATTGGGGTTTTTTGGGGTTTTTCACCTCTCTGTATCTCAGCCCCATGAAGACCCCCGGAGTTGATTTTTGGTACACTCAATTTCTAGTGGCCCCTGACGCCGTAAACCAAAATACAATCTCCTAGACCATCAGGGGGAGGAGGTATTAAAGTTATAAAATCACTGTTCCAAACGTTTTCGCTTTCTTTGACAGGGCTACAGCCCAGACGAAAAAAGGAATCAAGCTGAAATTTCGCACACACATTCCTTGTGCCCTACTGATGTGCCTTTTGTGCCATTTGACCCCCCTTCCCTTCCCCCCTCGTTTTTACCCCCCAAATTGTACCTTCCCGGGGTTCTATCACAGCCCCCCGGGGGGCTACGGTAATGATTTTTTGTATACATATTCTTGGGGGGCCATTGAGTACATATACAAAAATTCAACCCCCAGGGACATCATGGGCCGGAGTAATTAAAGTTTGAAAATCACTAATTTTCCCTAAATTCTTATGTACTTACTCTCAGCTCATAGGGTTTGTTTATCTCGGAATGCAATTGCAAGGTTAGAACAGATCTAACAGTTATTCCAAAGTTGTCTTAGGAAATGAAATTCAATCAAGACTAAAACATATTCAACTGTTGCAACTAGACGTTAATCGCAGATCACAAATTTGCCACAGCGACTGCGCATGCGCGCAGACTTAGCTCATTGGGCTTTCTGTTTTCAGATTCTATGTTGTTTGTTAATACTTAAGCAGAGAAACAAATTAATGAATGAGATTAGAATTCTGTCCCCCCCCCCCCCCCCAGTTTCGCCGATACAAAATTTCTTTTCTTAGTGTTTTTCAGTTTTGATATATTTACGGAGGAAAGAAATTTTAAATGTCGGTGCGAAACTGGGGTTAAACCATTGCAATATTTTACGTGACAAATTATATGAAACTGTACGCATATGAATACGGCACATATAACTTTATAATTGAAAGCGAAAAATACCACTTTTTTATAATTTTGCTTATTTTTTAAATTAATGGATTTTCCACAAACAATACATAATGAATTGAAAATATATGAAACTAGCAAAAATACCCGGCGTTGCCTGGGTCAGTAATAATTATTAGAAAAAATCGTTACTTGCTTTTGTTTTCTGCTTTAAGTGAAAGAATTTAAAACACATTTTTTTGACGTGATTAAAAATCGAGTTTCTTCCTTACCCATAAAACTAAAATAGCAATAAGTATAAAGAACAAAGTAGTATTGATTTAGAAACGAAAGCACTATATTTAAGCATATACAAATTTAAAAAACATGAAATTAATCTTTTCATGTTTAAAAAGATTAATCTGTTGATACTTTTTTTTAAACATGGAGTCTAAAACCTTCTCTGTAAGGCTAATGAAGTACGAAGTGATTAAAAAAAAGTAGCTGCGCTCGTAATCCCCTTATACTTGCTTTAGTTATTTCGGGAAATTTCAATCATTGTGACTCTTGGTGCGATTTTACCGAATTTGCGAAAGTCGTTTCGGGGTACCTTCGATGATGCTCCCCCATTCTTTCCTTACTTTGTAAAACGATATGATATTAATTTTCGTTACAGAGATATCGTCGCCAGATGCTGAGATATTTTTGGTCACCATAAAATGGCGCTAAACAGTTTCATCCGAAATGTTACCAAAATAAGTAATAAAATTTGGTGATTGTTTGAAATTGTGCAAAAAGGAAAATTAATGGAAGTTTTTGTGCTGTTTATGGATTTGCCTAATTTAGTTGCTGGATTATTTAACACAGTAAAAAAAGTCTTTTGAAAATTCTTTGATTGGCGATATTTTGTTTACATGGTGAAAGCTGAGAAACATTATGACGTAGTCTTCGGCTTCAAAAACAGCAACGTTGAAAAAACTGCCAAATGCATCAGCTACGGAAATCTTTCTGCAAAAATTTTGGCGATCTGCTGGTTGTTTGGATAATGAGTAAGTGTTCAATCAGCATAAATAATAATAAAAACCATTAATTACATTAAAGTTCCGTTTAAATGGAAAATCATCAGCCAAATCATGTATTATTTGCCAATTTTGTGCAAAAATCTTACTTCAAGATTTGACTTGAGAAAAGCCTTGAACAATCACGAAAAGCAAAGAAAGTCAACAATACAACAATTGTCGCTATCGACAGGGAGTTGAGATGATACACTAAATACTGTATTGAGTTGAGGAAAGCCTTCGAACATGGATCTAAAAAGCTCATAACTCGTTTTTTATTCTACTTAGAAATTTCGAACAGGTGCCATCTTCAGCAGAAAAATCAGAGCTTTCGATGGACATATAATGTAAATATGTGCAAGTATTTTTTCATCCCAATATTAGAGAATTTATACAAAAATTGTGTTTTATTGCCCCCCTAAGGGGGTTTTGCCCCCCATAACGGGACGAAAACTACCCTATGTGTTATTCTGATGCATAAGCTATATTATTGTAAAGTTTCATCAAAATCCGTTCAGTAGTTTTTGCGTGAAAGAGTAACAAACATCCATACATCCATGCAGACAAACTTTCGCATATATAATACAAGAACTACCCTATGTGTTATTCTGATGCATAAGCTATATTATTGTAAAGTTTCATCGAAATCCGTTCAGTAGTTTTTGCGTGAAAGTAACAAACATCCATACATCCATACAGACAAACTTTCGCATATATAATAGTAGTAAGATACGTGTGTGGATATCCGTGCTTTGCAATAATTTGTTAGCTGAAAATTTTTTCAATTAATTTAAGCAAGACTTAGTCCGCGCGCAACATGCGCATTCGCTATGGCAAATTTGGGATATCCGCGATTTGACATCGAGTAAAGTTGTATAGATCTTCTGACACATTCAAATTTAAAATATTTAATTGCTTAGTTTTTTTTTTTTTTTGCTTGTTGATAACATGCGTCATTTTGTTTTTTAAATGAACTTTTAAACAAAACTAGGTATTAAACAAGACAAAGACTTCTATCGAGAAAAAGGTAAATCACCAAACAATTCAAATTATCCCATAAAACGTAAAATAATCCACGATTTAAGAAAAAATGTAACTAAACGAAAAGTGAAAAGCTAGATTAAAATAGCACTCAGGCTGTAAAACATTTAAAGAAACCTTCATGAAAATATTGAATAATCTGTCAAATAAAGAAACTGATAATAGAATTTATTACGAAGTTGTAAAATACTCGAAAGCAATATAATTTAAAATGTAGTATTTTATTATCCAAGAAATTTTCTTTGCAACAGAGAGAGGATACAAGAATTGTAATAAAATTTAAACCTCCCAATTCTCGCAAATTGAACATAGAATCTTAATAGTAAGAAAATAACTTGACGTAAAATTAGGCTACCCATTATTGTTCCTTAAAAACACAAAACAGCATTGTTTCAATTGAAAATTTTTTGACTTGATGTTCTCAATTCTAAAAATACAGACAAAGTAATAATATCAATGCAAAAAGATGTGATATCTCATCAAAAACAACCCTGTTGTAAAAATTTCCCCGCCAAGAAAACCTTTAACTTTTCCGCACAAAAAAGAAAACCTGCATCCTAAACCCAAAAACCCTCAGCCATAAAAAGTTATGATATCTAGTTCGCCCGCCAAGTATCTGCCAAACTATTATCCTCCTTCTCCTTTTTCATCGCAGCTACTTCCATTAGAACCTCCTCCCACCTTCAACTACTCAGAAATATGGATAGATCTTTTAAATTGTTTATCTTGTTTGGCGGGAGGCTTTTGCTCACCAAGCAACCACTTCACTTTGAAAAGCCTCCCGCCAAGCAAGATAAACAATTTAAAAGAGCTATCCATATTTCTGAGTAGTTGAAGGTGGGAGGAGGTTCTAATGGAAGTAGCTGCGATGAAAAAGGAGAAGAAGGAGGATAATAGTTTGGCAGATACTTGGCGGGCGAACTAGTAGGGCTCGACCGATGGCATTTTTTGGCCGATGGGCCGATGCCGATTGTTGGCCGATTGTTCAAAGATGGCCGATGGCCGATGGCCGATTGTTTTCCTCCAAATGGCCGATTGCCGATGGCCGATGGCCGATGCCGTTGGCCGATGGCAAAAAAAAAAAAAAAAGAAATAAATTGATAAAATTGTCAGAGATTTAAAGGATGATTGATTCATTTCAATTTACTTCCTTTCTACGAATAACGAATTGTAATCACAAAAAAAGAAAAAAAAACAGATTTCGACCTAAATTTTTATTTTACGATCACCCAATTTAAACTTCACAAGTTTTTTCGGCACATCTGTACATGCATATGTACCTAAGAACATGTAGATGACCGAAATATCCATTTTGAACGCTTCCTCAGTTAATTATCGCAAATTCTCTTGTGATGTCTTCATGCGCGTAAACTTACGTCACTCAAAAACGTTATGAAATAGTAAGTTGAAAACTCATACGTACGTAGTATGATCTAAAGGTTAGAGGACAAGTTGTATAAAACCTTACCCTGAATAGTTCACATTACCGAAGCAAATCTATCTACAAAATAGTCACCTTGAACGACTATGCACTTCTTCCCAATGTTCGTATAGCTTTTAGAAGCGCTCCTGGAAGACATTTTCGCAACCTCCTGTAAGGCCTCTTGCGCTGCTGCTTTAACTTCATCGTAGGGAAGAAGGCGACTTTCATGTTGAGGATGCACGGTTCGATTTGTCAATACTCTGATATGACAAACAAATAGCATAACGTTTCGTCGGACTTAGCTCCGTGTGACTTTTACCTGTTCCCAGCAAAAAAAAAACATTTGCATGGACGATGCTTTCCTCCGTCAGGAGAAGATAAAGCTGCATCATAGAAGGTAGCGAAAAATGGCTTTCAGAAGTGTTTCCAAAAGTTATATGAACACTGGCAGAAGTACATAGTCCCTCAAGGTAACCTTTTGAAGGTGGATGTGCTTCTGTAATGTGAACTATTCTGGGTAAGGTTTTATACAGCTTGTCTCGAACTTTTGGATCGTACTACGTACAATCTATATAGGGTGTAGTTATGCTTCTCCTTTTTTGACTGCTGTACAATGAAAGATAAAGAACAACAGCCAGAAAAAAAAAATGAAAGAAAGAAAGAAAAAAGGAAGAAAAACAAAAAGACTGTTTAATAAACAATTGTTTTTACTTCCTTTTACAAAAAAGGAAGTATTGTATTCGCGAAAAAATTTTCACTCAAAAATCGCCCTTAATTTCCATTTTGCTCACCCCCAAATGAATGTTGAGTTTTTTTTTCGATTCGACCACATGCGGAAAAGTGCCTAAGAATGTATAGACACGCGAAATATCCATTTTGACCATCACCGAGGTAATTACAACGACTTTTCTCGTGACGTCTGTATGTATGTGCGTATGTGTGTATGTGCGTATGTGCGTATGTGCGTATGTATCTCGCATAACTCAAAAATGGTATGTCCTAGAAAGTTGAAATTTGGTACATAGACTCGTAGTGGGGTCTAGTTGTGCACCTCCCCTTTTGGTTGCTTTCGGATGTTCCTAAGGGGGTCTTTTGCACCTTTTTGGGGGGAAATCATTGTTAATTTCGATGTAAACTCAAGTGGCGTTATAATTTGTCGGACACTTGGCGATATATCGCCAGTCTTTTGGTCGCCAAGTTTTGTCGCCAACTTGGCGACAAATTTGGCGGAGTTTTTTTTTTTTTTTTGGTTTCAATTTGGCCATTGTTGGTGATATTTAGAGAATAAATATTGAATCACATTAAAATAGCGAATAATGGGGAAATGACATTAAATTGGAGTAAAAGGAAGTCATGTGATGCACACATCAGCTCGTTTTTTTTAATTGAACATATAACTAAGATTTCAGTAATATTGTAATGATGTATGGATTTAAGTTCACTAATTATAGTTAAAAAACATTAAATTATGTTGTTAAATCATTCAAAAAAACATAAGAATAAAACAATGAAACCGTCAACAAATTACGCAATTAAATTGGAAAGATTGCACGTAGACATTTTTTAGTCATCAAATTAAAAAAAAAGATAACAGATAAATTACAATACTAAATCATAAATAAGATATTTTTTTCTTATTTAAAATTTATGAATAGAAAATTTTGCATTTTTCAAAAAACTAAAACAGTGACATAAATTTTGCTGGAAAAAAAATTGCCATGAAAAGAGCGAGGTTCTTAAAACGCAGCTATAAACAAAATCAATATTTACACAAAGTTAATAACTGAATACATATACTACTTGATCTGATGTTTGCATACATAATATTGAACAATTAGATTGTTTAATCTCTTATAAAGTTTTACAAACAAGTTCAAATTAAATTGTTCAATTTAACAGTAATTTTCAGAAATTTAAAAAATTGCATAATAGAAAATCCTTGAAACTTTTCTATAAAAAACGAAAATAACTTATTCATTGATTTTATATAAATACATAAAAATAGTTACTTACAACAGAAAAAAAAATCGATCGCTATTAATGATACAAAAAAGATGGCGCATTACGAAATGGAGGGGGGGTCACCCTCTGATTTTGCAGTAACTCACACTTCGGCCCCAACCTCGGCCTAATATTTATAGTACAGAACCGCTAAAACCAACACCTCGGAAGAGTTTCTGAATCTATTTCAGCACTTTCGAAGAAAAAATTCAAACGTCCCTTCGATTTCCGAATTGTGTCACCATTCAAAACGTCTTTCTTTAATCAATTTCTTAAATTAATGCTCTAAATTCTTTCTAAACAATAGATAAAGTTTGAAAAAAAAATCTCTAATTTTATGAATGGTGTCAGTTTTAAACAACTCAGGAGTATAAATAGAGTTTAATTTCAGAAATTGAGGGAGTGGGAGGAGGGACACACAAATTCTCGGAAATTCAAAATAGTCGTAAAAAATAAAGTTCAAAATAATCATAAACATTGAGCAAAAAAACCTTCCGAAACTTGCACCCGAGTTTGTATTGACTTGCAGTGGCGGATTTAAAATACAGAGTGTTTTAAAATGAATAGCGGGGTTTTGTCATCTCATATTTGTTTCCATGGTCTCCAATTCGGCAATATGTCACCAAATGACCGTCAGTCTGAGACGCTATCTTAGTTTTGCATTGAAATAAGTAATTAATAGCCACAAAAAATGAGTATACAGGCTTTTCAGAACACCCGATCGAAAACAAAAAGGGAAGTGCACAACTGGAACGTACGCACACCCCACACGCGAAAACTTATCCTTCTACAGTTTACCATTTTGGAGTTATGACTTATGAGAGATACTACGTACATCCAGCAGCAAGAAACAACGCAATAATTAACTTGTTTGGTACCTGAATGCAGTATTAAAAACTCTTTCAGGGGTGACTCAAATAAAAATTCATACTGAAATTTAGTAAACAATTTTATATGAAAACAACCTTTACTTTGTATTAAAAGGTAAAACATCAAAGGTCTTTTTTTTTTCAAAAACATCGGCCAATTCCATCGGCTTTTCGAAGTTTTTAAGGCCGATGGGCCGATGTTTCTTGCAATTTAGCATCGGCCGCCGATGCCGATGCCGATGGCTAAATTGTTGAACCATCGGCGCCGATGCATCGGCCAGGCCGATGCATCGGTCGAGTCCTACGAACTAGATATCATAACTTTTTATGGCTGAGGGTTTTTGAGTTTAGGATGCAGGTTTTCTTTTTTGTGCGGAAAAGTTAAAGGTTTTCTTCACGGAGAAATTTTTACAACAGGGTTGTTTTTGATGAGATTAGTAGATTTAATTTTCAATAGAGAATGTCGCGTGAAGATCATCCCCCCCCCCCCCCAACTGACAGTGAAGTTTTAATATAATTTGCAAGCTCAAAGAAAACTTGCAGAGTTCAGTTCTTTTTATCTTTTTCTTTTTTAACAAAAAATTTTAAATTGTTGAGAACTTCTCTTAAGGATATTGAAAAATTAAAAATCTCCCAAACTTTGACGCAAGAAAATTAACTTTTTGCACTGCGCCTTATAATGGCGTTGGCAACGGAAAACTTCGTCTGTTAACAGCTATCGGCAACTGGCGGACCGCAGGGCCGACGCGAGGCCATATCAGCCTTGTCGGAAACTAGGGACCCGGCTCGGAATCAGAGCAGTGCAAATCTTTTAAGTTTTATGGGTGGAGGCTGGAGGAGGGCTCTCGGCGGTACTGGACCGTGGTCCAGGTTCGAACCGTAGAAAATCAAAAACTGAATCGCCAAAAAAGTTTTGAAAGTCTAAATTACACAAATAGGTTATTTTATAATAGTTTAATGTTGGCAATAATATCTCGAGACGCAACTTTTATTACTTTTACTAGTATTTTAGAAGTAATTTCTATACTGGTTTAAGTTTATAATGGTTGATGGGGGGGGGGGGGTTAGAATATGAGGTTTTTTTTTTCCAAGATCTCGATAATTTTTTTAAAAAATGACCGGATTTCAATTAAAATTACTTACGGCCCCTGGTTTGTAATAATATATATATTTTTTCTTTTTGTGTTCACTTCGTTGACAAGTTGGGAGGTTCATTTGGTGGACAGGACAGGTCAATTCACCGAACAACATCCGCGAATTTGCCAGCTTCAAATTTAAGTTAAGTTATTATAGACATCAAATTAGGTAGTTTGTTGAACTTGATTATGTAAAATAGTTCACGTTCGTATTTGTGGAACTATCTGTGCACAAAAACAATCCCTAAAAAAATAAATAAAGTTTAAAATGTAATATTAATTATTGCTGGTTTTGAGGAATATTAACCAAAAATATCCCCGAAACAAATCTCCTTCTTTAAGAAAATCACAAAATGGTTTCTATCATCTGGCATGTGATCGATCGATCTAGCGACCAAACGTATCGTTTGACGTAATAATTTTCCAGTAACCTGTCTACGAAACAACTCAAAACCGTTAAAATGTATGCTTTCAAAGGGAAGATTCTGCTACCACCGCTTTACTGCTATATGGTTTTTCTTATCCAAAACTAGTGAGAACATTGGCGGCTCGTGCAAGGGAAACTAGTGTCCTCTGTCTTCTAAGAGTAAAAAGGGACTTTTGCCCTCACTTTTTAGAGTTAAAAATTAATGATTGATCGAAAATTGATTTTTGATAGGGTAAATTGAATTATTTCACGAAAGTAAAGACTTATTAATTCCAAACAAATCAACTTTTTTCATCTTATTTCATAAGAATGGAACTTTAAAATTGAAGGGGAACGTGTGCGGTGGCCATCCCATCCGTCCCAATTTTGGATACCATATTTCACACTTTTAGAAGTTATTAAATCAGTAATATTAATAGCCAGTAATTTTGCCCAATTTTACAAAAAGAATCATCTTTAGGGTCGCGACTCCTAACCCCTACACTTTATTTGACCTCCCCCCCAAACACACACTGTTTAGGTGCATCAGCCGTCTATGAGTGAGAGGCTTACTTCTGTGAGGAATTTATAAGAGCATCTTTTCCAGCTCAGTAGGATATTAAAATCAGAATATTTTTATAACTGCTTCGTTTGCTGAGATTTATACAGTTTACGCATTAAAATGGCGGGAACGATCTTCCCTCTACGGGCCCAGCTGCTTCCTCACGCACGCAAAACCCAACTGCTGAACTGTGACGACAGAATAGCGAGCTCCCGTGACTGCGAGTAAATCCGTTGGAGATGGAGAGGGAATTTTACGAGGGAAACGCCTAGCACCTTTGTTGAGGGGCCTTTTGCAGGGCAGCTGCCCCAGCCCAGAGCGTCCCCCGGCAGAAAATCGGGGTCTTTTGAGGGGAAAGAAAAGAAGAGAAAGAAAAAAAAAGTTCCTTCCAGGTTCTAGGTAGGTAGACAACAGGGGGGAAAAAAGTAACCCACCTGTTGCAGTGATTTTGCTAATATGCTTTTGTTGTAAAACGTTTGAAGTTAACTTGAAGACTAGAAAAGGTGATTCTGTGTTTTATGTTCCGTAGTTTGTTCTCGAAAGTTAATTCTTGATTTCTCATACGTATTTTAATTTATTTCTCAAGATTCCAATAAAAATAAAATTTTGATTAAGTATTGCTATGCGTTTTAAATTATGACTGATATTATTGTGCAGAAAGGCTTCCGTAATATTTATATGAAGCTCTGATGCTTTTTTTTTTTGTTTTGTTTTGTTTTGAAGTCTCATGTGCATTAAAAAAATAATAATAATAATAATAAACATCTGCATTAGGGCGGAGCAAAACATTTTTTTTTCGATTTTCAATATGCCCTTGAGTGGAAAATGTGTGATGATAAGGAAACGTCTGGAAAAAATTGAGAAAAATCAAATAATACCGTCTGATTCCTCATGGGCCCAAAATGTTACCATTTTGAGCAAAATTCTCTAATGGGTGATGGGGAAAAAAAAATTGCCTAATATATGTAAATGGGAATTTAGGTCGATATTTGAGTGAAATTTTTTTCGCGATTATTACAATTCTTCTTTCATTATAAAAAAGGAAGTGAAATTAAGTAATAAACCTGCTATTATTTATTAAGTTTTAGCATTTAGAAATTTTTTGGAAAAAAAAGACATGATATTTAAAAAAATAAATGATAGTCCCAATATGCAGTAAAAACTGACCGCACCTATCAAGTCTGACTACCGCCAGGTTCCTCCTCGGACGGCCTTGCCTGTAATAACTAAATGCTGCAGTACTAATTACTATTTAAATTAATATTGCTTACTTAAATAATGAATTGGTTTATTCAAAAATGAAATTTATGTTTTCGATGCTGAAGAGCATTTACATGTAAAATTCGATACTGCTGTTAATTGTTAAAATTTCAAAGTTCCCAATTTCTCATTTATCTGCTTTCCTTTTGGCTCACTTTTTACATATGAATAGAATGAAAAGCAGGTGCGAAATAGCTGGATAGAATATCGATTGTTTTCTCCAGAACAGCACCAAAATGAATTTAGATAAAATAGGGTGAAATTCAATTTCACGTAAACTGCAGTAGAAATCGATCATTATTCTTCTATGGGTTTTTCATATTTTCCGGAGTTTAGTCATGAAACGCATTATCGGAAAAACAATAACAGAAATCGTATCCGAATGCGTGTTGAAATCTTTTCAGCCTTTTATGGCACTTATGCAGTGAACATATTGCCGTTTTTCACATTTTCATCGAATAATTATGTCGAAATTTCAATGGCCCTATGTTAATATTAGTTGGTGATCTTAGAAATATTCGTTATAACAGAATTTTCGCTAAAACGCGATTCGGCTGTAATGAGAAAAAAAAATATATCGAATTGCACATAACGTTTGAAAAATGGTTATTGTAAATTCTTTAGTTTGAATCTGTTTTTCCACGGAAACGAATGTTGTATTTGTGAAATTCAATTCGACAAAAATCCAACTTTTACTTGCTGTGGAATTATTGGTCAAATTTTATTATTCAATTTAAATTTTATTCTCATGGTCATTAGTAATTTCTAGAAAGTTGATGTTTACTAATTTGCATAAGTTAGTTTTCTACTTCCAGAGTAAAACAAAACACCTTCGGTTTATGTAAAATATTTTCATTTTGATGCCTAGAAAACTTATCCCAGGTGTCTTCGTGGCGCCTAAGTTATTGTTTCTAACATCGTTGTGTACATCCTTGGGTAAAGCCATTGGTTGTTCATTTAAAAAAATCAAAATACAGTGAAACCTGTGTAAGCTGACCACTCGCGGTGCAGTACTTTGGCGGTCAACTTAGACAGGTGGTCAACTTATAAAGGGAAGTATTTTTTTTTTTTTTGTCATTTCTTGCACCATGTATTAATTTTTTTTTGAGGAGTTCACCCTTACTCTTTCTGTTCAACTCCACTTTCATTGTTTAACATTATTAAAAGTGAAACAATAATTAAAAATACTATTCAAATACTTTTGTTATTTTTCCCTTGTTTTTAACTATATTAGACACTGTAGTTTTAGAAATTCCATTATTTTCCCTGACTTTATCCATATTCAATTATTTTTAATATTTCATACTTTTTATTAATCTCAAGTTCCACTAACTTTCGTTTTGAAGCCTTTTTATATAAAACTTATAGCACAAAAAGCAACAAGCTCGACTCTCCCAGTTCACAAAGGCAAAATTAAAATGTCCTATCTCTTAATCCCTTGCGCCAGAAACATGTAACTTTACTCATAACAAGGCCCAGGTCTGCTTACCCGCAGTGTAAGGAGCCCGTGTCCTTAAAGGAGCTAACGGCCCTAGAAATTGAAGAAAAATAGAAAAAAAAAACTAGCACTAAGGCTTGTTTGCTTTATAAATAGACACTGCTGGCCACTAGGGAGGGGCCCTACATATTTTGTTGCCAGGGGGCCCAAAATGTATAGATCCAGGCCTGCTCTTTTTAGCAGAATTCCTGTGTTGCCGCAACGTATTGCAACTGAAAGAAAAGACTTTAAACTTTTCTACTGACACCTATTTTCATTGAACAGAGTACAAAAAGCTATCTCGAATAGAACAACAAATGAAAAACAAGTTTGGAGAATAAAGAGAAGAATAAGCTTTATGCTGCTGTTTAGTTAGTAAAATGCTAGTATGTCATCAAAGCATTAAAAACATTCTTTGAAAGCTATCAAAAAATGTATATATATATATATTATTTTATTATTATTATAAATAAATAAATAATAAAATAAAATAATATGGTGAAGAAAGTTTAAAAAAATAAACCAAGTGGTCAACTTACAAAGGGGTTTTTATAATACTCCAGACCAAATTTGGCGTACATTACTGGTCAAGATAGACAGGTGGTCAAAATAGAGAGGTGGTCAAGTTACAGAGGTTTTCATTCATTATATGAGATAGGGCTAATTCCGTTCCTGACAAAAGCGGTCAACATAGACAGGTGGTCAACTTACAAGGGTGGTCAACTTTACAGGTTTTACTGTAACTATTTTCAAAATCAAAATTCAAATCTTCTTCGATCAAAATTCAAATCTTCGAAGTTTTTAAAGCGTCATTCAATTATTGTATTTCATTTGTATTTATTTGTACTTTACGTATATTATTAATCAAAACATTATTTCTTTTAAGAAACGATTTCTTACTTCAGTTTCAAATTTTATTGAACCTAAACATTTGCAGATTTTTACATGAGGTTTTCCCCGGAAACAATTACTACAATTAATTGTACTACGACGTTTGACATGAGCTATTTCTGCTGCAGGAATTTAATAAATTTTAAGCGTATACGATTATTGCGTGACAGATGAACACTTTTAGTAATTACGTTTCGTTATTATTTGTGTTAAAGTTGACCACAATGCAGTGTTAGAATTAACACTTGAAATATGATTGAAGCATGATTAAGTTCTCGAGTGAAATTCGAGGTGTCGTTTTTAATAAGTTATGTATAAGATTGTAAAAAATATTCTTAGGAATAATACACATGCAGGACACACACACATACAGCAAACGACTATACAGTGAAACCTGTGTATAACGATACTGTCTATAACGATAATCTGTCTATAACTTTTTCTTTTTTTTGGCCCCAGCAAAATGTCAGCATGAATAATCGAACTGTCTATAACGATAACCTGTCTATTACGATATTTTTTAGGTCCCAACGGTATCGTTGTAGACAGGTTTTACTGTATATATTTTGAAAACGTCGGGATCAAATAAACACTTCTTTCTGTTCACCGTACCTGTTATCCTGCGCAATCGCAGTGAGTATAGAAAGAATTGGTTCGATACGATCGAAAATTTTAGGCGTCGACATGAAATATTTGGCCGCAAAATACGCATAACGGCTGCTTGTTTTTAACTGCTGTAATTTGAAGAAATCTTGATCTAGTTTGGATTTCTAACATCGTAAATTTCAAGTCCTTGCAATAAATGCCGCCAGTTTTATGTTTTGTTGAATCAATTCGAATATTTAAAACAAAAATTATCTTAAATGTGGATGTTCAATATTTTTCAATAAAAATTTAGTAAAATTAAATACGATTTCACCAGAGTCATTAACTGGTCAAAACTAATCCATATATTACTTAACAAAATCATTTTGTCCCTTCTTTTGAATATTTAAGTCCGTTTAAGAACTTTTCTCACGCCACCTAGTTCCCTCAAAAAAGGTTTTAAATGTTTTTTAGTTGAAAATATTGCTTTACTATTTATTTTAAAAACTCCACATGTTGTACAAAATAATACCAAAAAAAAAAAAAAATATTTAATGAGGCAAAATTTTCCTTCTTGTGGTGAGTATTTTGCTCTCACGGGGCGAGTTCTGGAGGGTTAAAAACTTTTCAGTGGAAATAAACGTTACGTTAGTCAATGACGTTAGTAATACGTTTACTTATGAAGAGAAGAAAGAAAGGAAGCAAAACACATAGCCTATTACGTAATCGCTTCCGATTTTAGCAATAAATTTGAAACACGTGTGCTCAGATCATTGAAAAGCAGTTTCGATTTTTATGCCACAACTATTCTTCAGCGATAACCGCTATGCCGTAATGAACATCAAACCGGTTTATATCTGGTATCGATTTTCCTTGGAGCTCTTTCCTGCAAGTGCAATGGCTTCGCTGCAGCTTGTGACGGTCTGCGGTGAAGCTCAAAAGTAGGCACTACATTTGAGTCGGAACTTGAATAAACGTGGTTATTATCGCAGTGGGATCCCATTGTGAACACACGCAATTTAATATGTAAGCTTTCAGAATTGTTTCTACTTGTTGTGTCATATTTTCCGTATAATCTGTAAGATTCACATTTTCAATAAATGAATACAGCTCGATGTATGACTGCATTATTGACATGCTGATCATTTTGATTGATTGTGTAAAAATATTTTACACCTCTCTTTTTGTGACTTTTTTTTTTTTTTTTTTTTTTGCATTTTTGTTTTACAATTCTGGCGTTTGAAACAGCCATCGGTCAATTAGAGTTTTTACACCTCAGCATCTAATTCTGCAAGAAAATATTTAGAATTTGTTTCAAATAGACTATTTACTTGAGTAGCGCAATATGATTTTTTGAATAAAAATATTATTTATGATGAAAAATCTTCAAAAAGGGAAATGAAAATTTATTTGTAAAATCATACATGAATAAAATGTAATATATATATATATATATATATATATATATATATATATATATATATATATATATATATATATATATATATATATATATATATATATATATATATATATATATATATATATATATATATATATATAAAGAAGTAATTTTTGATTATTCAGTTTTCATGCATTATTTTATTTTATTTAACTGTGAAAACAGATATGAGGGAATGACAGATGCAAAAAACCTTGCCTGGTTTTATGCTTTCATATTGATTTTAAGAACGAGTTTCCAACAACTTAGAGAAGTAAATATGATGCAATATTTTTCTGGGTTGCCACCTGTATATTACTAGACATTTTGTTTAAAAAAAAAAATCTTCGCAATTTTGGGAAGGAAACCGAATGTTTTGAGGGAATGACACTACCCACTGGGGACAAACTTAAAAACAACTCCGTGGACTAAGTTTTGATAAAAATTTAATTTCAAATGATTTTGTTTACTTAAATTTGATGTCACGAAATAAAAGACACGAAAATGTGAACTTATTGATTGAACCTAGAAATAATTTTTGTTTATTTTTTACTGGCAGTGGGACAAGTGAGGGAATGACAATATTTTAGACTCACATTAAAGATATTTAAAATAAAATATTGAAATTTTTCTTTAAGTATCTTGTTAAACTCTATTCTGAAAAGTATTTATGCACCCAAAAATATATATGAGTCATAAAACAGTCGCACATTATCACAAGGACATGAAAATGATTGTTTCTGTGAGAATGACCCATATACTTTTAAATATGTAGTTAAGTTCTTGTTCGTAAAGTTTTGTTTTTTTAGTGCTTTATGCAAACGGGGCAGTATTAGAATTCGTTATTTATTGTTAGATAAAATCAACATAAATACGCGATTTTTTAAATTTTTTTTACAATCCGAAACATAAAACAAAAATATATATTAGGCTGGTTCAATAATAATAACGATACGTTCATGAAATAGTATTTATTTTTTATGTCAATTCTTCTTAATTTCTTTAAATCAAATTTTTATAGGCAGCGATGTAGCTTATGATTCATAAACTTGATGATTATACATGTGCACGTTACCACAAATGATAATTCTTTCCACTGATAGAATAGTACTTGGAATATATAGTACTTTCACTTATCCTTGACAGGAATTTAAAATTGTGACGTCTAAAATTTAACGTTCTAACATGCAAGAAGCGACCGTGCTTTACGTCGCAAAATTGACCTACTTGCTTCGAATCGTGCATTGTATGAAACTCAGAGGAGATTATGTACAAGTGACTTGCTTTAGGAGGAGTAAAATACTGACCAAAAACCCAGTCGAAAAACTGGTGTTTTCCCATTTGGTTCAAAAATTTCTCCACGGGGGGCTCCGCCCAACTGACCGGAAACACGATTGACCAATCGGGTGTCTTCCAACTCTACGTAGGGTTTGAAGGGAGGGGCTTAGGTGCTCGGACATTCAAGGCTGTTATATAGAATAAATTTCTAAGCTTAAAAATTTGGCGCCTTAGCTTGGCGCAATTTTTAGCACCATTCGGGGTTCAGAGCGTGGGTTGCCATTGAAAAGTTCCAAGTGGTAGAGAAGAGAGCAACTGGGCTAGAACCATTCCGGTGGACAGTGGGGGGGGGGGGGGGGGGGGGGGGGGTGCTTTTGAAAAGTTCCACGTGGTGAAACTGGTTGCACGTGCCTATGCAAAATGGGAAAGTTCATTGAGAGCAATCGTCAGGGTAGCAGACAGGATATAACATTCGCCTCAGGCATCCACTTCCAGGGTAAACCGGCGTCTCCAATTAATTTAAAAAACACCCTAGTAGTAAAATATTAATTAATTCTAAGGAAAATAATAAACATTTATACATTATTTTCAACTGAAAAATTAAGTACAATGACTTGATTAATTATTTGTTCAAACTAAAAAATCAAATGCTAATTTAAATAATAATCTACTTTATTAAAACCGATTAATAATATTTTATTAAAAAAAGCAAATAATCGCTTTTTGAAATAGCTAATTTTAGCGTTCATTGAATGATTGATCAGAAACTTGGAAGCTATTTTCTCTAAATTTTTTTGAATAACAGTTGTAATAATTTATAATTAGTTTGTAACAATTGATAATTAGTATTTTGCACATAATCAGTTGTGCATTTAAGTAAAATTCAGCGGGGGAGAAGGGGGGGTCGCATTTGACGACTTTGCCAACTAACTTACAATAACTAACCAACAATATATTTTCATCCCCAAAACCGCGTTTCTCATCTCACATGCTTCTAAGTTCCAAATAAAGTTCAGTATTATTAGCCGATCGGATCAAAATATTCACTTTTGAATGTAGTAAAGAATACTTGTGCGTTTAAAGATGGACACTCCTGCAAAAGTCTCTCATTTGCGTTTGACTTTTTTTAAAAATTCAGTAAAAAGAAAAAAATGATCATAAAAAAATTGCACTGTACTTTTTGTAGAATGTGCAGACAGAAGTTTACAACTCGTATTAATTTATAAACACAGGCGTTTAGTAAGCCGCACTTACACTGTATGAATCTCCATAATTTTTATTTAAGCACAAGAACAAAAATTGGTGGAGTGCATGGGTTCAAATGCCTTTTTTTCCCCAAACATATAGTAACTTTTTTCAAACAAAACACTCTCTCTCTCTCCCACACATCAAAGCAGCTTCAGCTTCCACTTTCGGAGATGTCATTAGTAGCATATAATAGACAAAATAAAAATGAAAAAAATCAGGAGAATTGCGTTACATTAAACATGACTAACTATGGGCATGGTTTAGGGTTTTTTTTTTTTTTTAGATTGTTTTTGAGCTGTGTTGTTACAGTTCTGGATCTTGGTAAAAACAAATTCTCATGATGTTAGAACTTTGCACTCTTATAGCTATGAAATTTTCATTAATTTTCAACAAAGATTCATACACTTTTCTGACATAAATTGAAATGCACTGGTTTGACCAGTTACGGTCACTCTAGCTTAGTAATGGTTGAGGCATACACAGAAATTTTTGGGTCCGTCGCACATGACTTTCACGGTCGCCCTTCCACATTGTTAACTCCTACGGTGCTAAATATATTTGAACCCCCCCTTTAAAAATCTCGAGTCCCCTCCACCCTGTGCACGCCCCTGAGCTATAGGCCAAGGCCATACTAAAAACTAAAACTGGTCATGATCGCTGTGTTCAATTATTTTCAGGAAATACACAAAAAAGTATGTTAAAACATATTTTTTGAGCAACATCCATCAAATTTCAAGTAACCAATTCCAGCGTATTTAAATTGAAAATTGGAAAAATAACCCCCATTTTTATTAAGCACATTTATTACTTGGTCTGGTTGTCACGGAAAAATCTGAGGCCTGCTTTCGCTTATATCTCAGCAATTAAACCACTTACGGATTTCGGGATTTCTTTTAATGATTTGCTTAATTTAATGGTACAGCTAAACGCTGAAAAATTAAAATTCTAAAATAAAATTATTTTTTCGGTTTGGATGGCAAACAGCAAACTTCATGCAATTTCCACATTAAATGTTTGAATATAAAACCCATTCTTACAAATTTTGGTGCCTTGCAACAGTATTGTTAATCGTAATCATAATGACTATTTTGAATCAAGTCTTCAATGGAGCAAGAATGAAATTTATTCACTGTCGTTGCTTTTTTAGGGTTTTTATCCTCATCCATGCCAATAATCGATAACAGGGCTAAGTAAAAAGACATATTAGATTCTTTATCACAAAACATATGTTGTGAACCATTCTTTTGCTTATATCTCAGCTAACTTCGAGGCTTCGGAATTTCACTAAATGATTTGTTTAATCTTAAGGTACAACTTAACGCTAAATAAAAATTTTGTTTAAAAACGAAAATCTTCAAAATAACGGATTTTTTTGAAAAATACTAAGCACTTCACATGATGCAATCAAAAGGACAAAAAAACTTTTTTTAGTTCAGAAAGGCAATTATATTAGACAGGACAAAGTATTCCTGTAGTTTTCAATTATTTCAAGAAAAAGACTTCACTAACGAAGATAAGTGAACTCAAGTCATTTCAAATCAAACTTTCCCATTAAGAAAAATATGCATGTTTCAACTCTCAAATTTATGATTGAAAGCTAGAAAATGATAAAACACTCTACATGACTTGAGCCGTACTTTTCTTCGTTTGTGAAGCCTTTTTCTTGGAATAATTGAAAACTACACGGATACTTAAACCGTCTTTTCTGACCCGGAAAAGTTATTTTTTCCTTTTGAGTGCATTATGAAAAGTGCTTAGTATTTAAAAAAAAATCTGTTATTAATCGCATTTTTCAAAAGCGGTTTTTGACAAATCGCTTTCAAAAGGTTCGTTTGAACCAGGGCTGCATAGTCGGGGGGAAAATGGCTGACTCCGACTCCTAGATTTTATTTATTTATTTATTTATTTTTTCTTTTTTCAATCCACTCCAACTAATGGAAAGTAAGAAAATCTCTAAACATTGATTGAAATACTAATTCCTTTTTATGAAAATTTTGCGTTGTATTTCATTGCTAACCTAAGATGCATACAACGTTAACTTGAATATCAAGTTTTCCATTAGTTTGGATTTTATAAGTAAGAATACTTTAAAATCCCATGCTTTAAAATAACTGAAAAGAATTAATTTGCTCTCCTTTAATGTATAACATATAGATGTTGATCAAATCGTTTACTTTCAATTTTTGAAACTGTACTTGAGAGAAAAAAAAAAACTTTATTTCTAAATCAAAAAACCTTTCTTGAGAAGGGGTGGTCAGCCCCGGATGACATCCATCTAGTGGGTGACTGCCTAAGTTAATTTCAGAGTTTATAAAAACCATAAATACTTTTTTCCTGGAAAATTTCCCCCATAAATCTTAAATTATACTTCATGTATAAAATTTCAACGAAAATAGGGCACTATATTGTGGAGAGAGGCAGGGTACATGTACGTCTGGAGAAAGTCGTACACAAAATGTGAAGGAAACATAGTGTGTCATATAATTCTGCATTTATCTTACTCACAAATACAAACCCAAGTTGCTTAAAATATCATTACAAATTAGAATTTATTGAGGTGATTTGCTGCTACTCATCGATAACTTTTATAAACAATTCCATCGATAAAATTGTGAAATGAAGTTTGAAACATTGTCACATGCTTTCATTTTTTGTTATTAAGTTCAAATTAAACTTTGATTACAAAGAATAATTCTTAATAGGTTGTGTTTTAATCAATATTTAATATTTCATAAGGTGTAAAAATTAGAAATTAAAATGCTGCAAAATTTAAAATGCAAGTGCTTAAAAAAAAATAGCTGGACATTTTACATTACATCCATGATTTTAAGTAAAAAAAGTAGCAGTTAGTGTAAACTAGCAATAAATTAATATTTTTTTACATTTATTACTAATTAACATTATGGATTTTTTTTCTATTTATAGTGTCATATTTGTTTAGAATAGTAAAACTAATGTAATGTGTCAGAAGATTTAATAAACATTGAAAAGCAAAAAGATGTAAATTTAAGGTCTAAGTATTTTTTTAAACATTTAAATTAATTTAAATGAGAAAAAAATTATAAGTAAGAATTTTAATTAATTTTGTGACATGGTATTATACTGATACTTTCATTCATTGCATAAAAAATGTTTCTTAGGGAATTTTCGAAGTTTTCAATTTGTTCACTATGCGGTTGCTAATTGTTGAAGTAGGGGAATATGCGATAAAGTGAATAAGCGGGGCGAAGTGAAATGGTGAAATATTTACTTTGCTGTTAGCGCTACCTATCTAGTAATATTTTAATTATGTAGTAAAAAATGTAGCCTATTCTAGCTAAGAAAAAAATAACTCTAACAATTATAGAATGTGATAACACAAGCAATTTTCGAAAAATGATTCCCATATTGTATTATTTTACTGTTAGTCGAAAATTATTCTAGGTATTATTAAATGATAAATTTCTTGTAATTAATATTTGAAATATTCATTGAGACCTAATATTCGATGCAACATTTATTTAGTTAATATTAAGCCTATTAATATTTTAATTATTTTGCACAGTCAGGCAAGTACATGTGGGAAGAGTGAAAAATTAATTTCTTTTAATTATTCAATCATTCATTAAATCGTTTACGCATTTTATTGATTACTTTATTAACATACCTTAATTTAGTAATTCAATTATGTATTCATTCATACTCTTATTTTCTTATTCATTCACTGTTTTACTCACTTGTTTACTTGTCCCCCTACATTAATTAATTTAATTAATTATTCGTTTATTTCTTTCAGCATCTTTTCATTTATTCATTCAATCTTTTATTTACTGATTCCATTGACCAAAAATATTTTTTTATAATCGAATAGAAAATATTTTATTTCAAACGTATTTCATTTTTCACTTTGTCCCATGAAAAAATAAAGCGAAATTTTTCCACTTTTTTTTTGAAAGCGAAAATGAAAAATACTATTTCAATGCACGTTTTATTATAAAATACAATGTTCTTTCATGTACTGTAATTTTCAAAACAAATTTCCAATTTGTTCATTTTGAAAAAGCTCAGTCAGCTTAACCATTTCAATTTGCCCCACATTCCCCTACTCTGTCAAAACAAATAATCGGTTTGTCTGCCGATATACAGTATACCGAATACCAAGAATTCCGTGCATCTCTAAAATAATAATAATAATAATAATAATAAAGAAAGAAGGAATGAATCATCAAAATTCAAAGAACTGGATGGATAGGTTTTCAAGAAGTTGTTTAGAATTTTATGCTATTTAAAATTTATTTACACGGGATTGCTTTTTTAAAAACTAATCTAAAGTTTGTTAGTTTTATTTTATTTTTATCCTCATTCTGGTAACTTTATCAAAATAAGTTTTTCATTTATGTTTTTCCTTTATTTGTCCTTATTGATTTCTAGCTGCTTTTTTTCATTGTGCTGTAATCTAATTTTATAATCTGGGCATAGACTGCAAAGTTTTGATAATTTCGATAATTTTGTAAACTTTATGGGAAAATCATTGTGTTTTATTGAAAAAAAAAAAAAAAAGCATTTATAATCAGTTGATCATTCACATTTGTCACTAAAATAATTTTAATTCACTTAAGACATTAATTATGTAATTAGTTTATAGTTTGGAAATTTTAAGCTTAAAATATAATTGTGTTGTGCATTATTTTTTTTTTTGTTTCCTATGTAGGCAATAAATACTTTCATTATCAGTTTGAGTGAGAAAAGTAAAACACGCGAAATTTTCGCCATAGTACCACGAGTCTTTTCCCCCTTTCTCACCACCCCTCGACAATAGGAGTAGATAACACAGTATGTTCCCTTTTGTATTCCTACCTCCATGACAAGCAATTCTTCCACCATGTATTGGCATTTATCGATATTTAGGGATCGTCAAAACAGTTTATTTTAGACAGTGGGCAAAGATGGCGATGCAGTGGCTCAGACTTTCAGATCTCTTTATTAGGAGGGAGATGTTCGTCACGTGACAAGCTTATCTTGATGTGTTTGACAGTTTGAGCCAGTTGAAACCTCACCGAAAAACTTCGGATTCAGAAAATAGTCACGTACATGTTCATCTAGTTCTCACTCTGTGTAAAACTCAGCCACTTCACAATTTGAAAAGTTGATCCACTTTTGTAATGCTCTCACTGTTATTGTTATTTAAAGGAAATGTTATTTCAAAATTATTATGTTCGACTTGTTGAATCAGAATTTTCCAAAAATGGATCATGCTGGAATGACAGCAGACGCTGTTGAATGACAATATGGCATTCACGAACATGCAAATGTTCAAAGCACTCATATCGGTTGCTTTTCGGCTTGAAGCTTATCTGAAACGTTACGGGGAACATCCAAATTCTCAAGGCAGCAAGTAGGGTTGGTTCATTTGTCCGTTTGAAATTTTATACCTCTAATGCCAAAGATCAAGGTAATATAATCAATGATAGTTGACTTTTTATAAGACGTTTTTTTATACAGAAGTTTTACGTATAAACTGAGTTTTGTGGTATCATTTCATTCGGGAAGATTTCGATAATTGGGAAATTGGTGATCTTTATCCATTGGCGTCATTTTTTTTTGGTACCAATGCCAGCGTAAGAAATGTTTTCCTTTGCATACGTACGTAGAGATATATATATTTACATTGGGTTATCACAAGGGAACATGGCAGTTTTGAAGGGAAGTCGGCAGAAAAAATATTACATACAAGTACACTCCCGCGATTATCCGCGAGTCATTTAATAATCAGGAACATGTATTTTCGCAGTAAAAAAGAAATACCAATGGCTGTTTTTTGTCGAAAAATTCTAAATAAACGCAGTTGACAGTTGTTTTTGTTCTATTTATTTATCGTGCTTTCTTCATCACTCTTGTTCTTTATTGATGTTAAGTTCTATTGTGCAAAAATACAAAACAGTTTTACTGTATGTCCTGTATATATATTTTCACTGTTTGGAGAAGAAGAAAGTATTATGCATCAATCCATCAATACAGCTAAGTTTTTAAGGTAGGACAAATTTTACCTTATTTGTCCCACATTTTAGCCTTTTTTCGGTTTATCTGCAATTTTTATTATCCGCGGCACTTGTGCCAGCCAATTCCGCAGACAATCGGAAGTTTACTGTACTGAAAAAGCACTAATTTATGCGGGCCGTAATTTTCGTGAAAACGAAGATATCGGCGATTTCGCGGGCGCTGAAAATTTCACGAATTTTATATGAACAGGACGAAAGTTGAGAAAACATTTCGTGAGGCTATAATTTTCGTTTTCTCGACGGGTTCGCGAAAATTAAAGCCTTGCCAAAAGAAGTACTTTTACGAAGAAATAGTAGAACATAGGGCAGGAACCTCATTATGAGGGGAAATGAGACCCTTTCATTGTTAAGAACACAATAAAGATCTCTTGTTCTCTGTTTGTTTTGTCTTTTGCCTACAAGAATGAAAAGCTATTTCTCTTTTCTTTTCAAAGTGTCTCCATTTTTTTAAAATTTTTATTTTAATATTGCATACTATACGTTTTATTCAAAATTATAACTTCTGAATTTTTGATTTCTCCTTTATTTTTATAGTTTATAGATGGAAATTTAATGAGATGCATAAGTAACAGAATGCTTCCGTTATGTAAAAATTCAGTAACCCATGTAATAACGGAACACTGTGCGTACAGAGATAAAAATTGACTCATATGCTTAGCTTTTAAAAATAAAAGAAATCGAGAGTTACAGAAAGATCCAACCCAGGGCTAGATTTTTTGTTTCGGGGAGGAATTTACCAACACATTTCTCGTCAGATTTATATGATCCATAAGAATTGATTTTATTCGCATATTCTATTGGTTTTTGGCTCCCAAAAGTTTTTGTACACCAAATATTCATTAATTAATAGACCCATATGCATTAATTAAAATCAATGTTTCGGAATGGTTATTTAATTATAAGATTTACTCTCTTTTTTTAACAAAACTACATGAAAAATTTTAATCTATGTAAATAAAAAAGAGAATACATATGTATCTATATATGTATGTGTGTATGTTCCCAATACAAATCCACAGTTTACGTCGGCTCTCGACAAAATTTGGCAGGGAGGTACTTGGGCACCCTTGAAAGGAACGTAAAGGAGATAGGGGGTCACGAACGCCAAAAAAAGTACCAAACCGTTCGAATTTTAATTTTAAGTAGGATCTGAAAAGGGCATTAAATGGAATTTTCTTCCCGAAGTAATTATCCTATTGTCCTGATTTCAGTCTCATTCGAAAACCTGCGAAAAATAATCCTGAGATGTAGATTTAATTCCTTCAGATTTCAAAACCACCAAGGCTGTAAAATCACCAGGAAAAAGTTATAAGCATGTTTTAGTAAAGGAACATCAGTATTAAATCGAAAATTTATCGTCTGCCGCTCAGTTTGAATTAGCGGAAAAAAAATCATCGAGAAGAAAGATCTGTAGCCATTTTTTTCTCGACTACGAAAAAAAGAAATTCTTATTAGATCAGTATGACAGTCCTTGTTTAAAATAGATAGTTTAAATCCATTTTGATAAGTTTTCAATTTAAGTCATTACCTAATTCACTCGATTTCAGTTGCTTTCATTTGTATAATTTTCTAGCTTTTTAAAAAGGAGGTTATTCAAGCGGTTCGTCACGCTTGAAGCACTGCGGAAGAGCTTCCATTTACATGGTAGTTGAACTTCCGTTCAACACAAATGCTAATAATGTGTATGTATATTCGCGACGTCTTTTTGTCTGTGCTTTCATTCTAATAAGAATATCTTCAATCCCAGGGTGCTGAAAAATAAAAACGAGCCTCTAACTTCTTACTCTTTAGGATGGGAAAAAAACCAATCTTGACTCGGAAAGCATTGTTCAAGTAGTCACGGCCCATTTCGAAATTAGTGGAACTTCCTTTCCAATCCTTTCCTGCAGTGGTGTAGTGGAACATTGATGGCCAATTTTTGAAATGGAAACCGTTGCCCGTAACTGCATTTGTAACTCCCAGCATTCACCGCGTGAATCACAGCGTGGCATTGAAAGAACCAGTCCAGAAGTTCTCTTCTCCGTCCATTACCTAAGACCCATTCATTTTACTCCATCCATAACCGAAAGAGTCGGCCGAGCAAAACGAGATCTTGTTAATAATTTCTGACATGAGGTAAATTAGGGGATCTCGGCTGTAATAAGGTGCTCCTGACGTACATTGGCTAGGTCACATTAACGGTATCTATAGTGACCGATGCTCGTGCCATATTTCGGGGACAAATTTAGCTTGAGATTAAAATGTTATGCGATAGTTAGCGGAGAAGTTTTTCCTCCAGGATAGTTGTTGATGTTGGTTATCGGTTAAAGCTAGTTGTCGCTTGTTGTTTATCGGCAGAAAATTGATTGTGTGTAAGCTGTTAAAAACTGGGGTAGTGAAGTTCAGCAAATCGGTTCGAGTAGATTTTATTGAATATTTGTTATGTTGAAATCATTAGATTATCCGACATTTTTAGAATTTAAATTGATGTTTCAGCTAATTTGCCTACATTTTAAGTAAAGCAATTATTTTAACAACCTGAGTACAGTTGTGGCAAAGTTAACTTGGCAGCATTCTTAGACTATGAAGAGCCTTGTCACACCATATGTACGCTGCCAGGTTTGGTTTGCCACACTAGTTGATTTTATTAAAAGTTACAACTGATGTGTATTGGTAGGCACGGACACTTTTCAAAATTTCAGAATAGGGACCAACTAGTAGCCAATAAATAATATTGACATTGTAATTTTGAACCCTGTCACTTATCAAGACATTACCCTCTACATTTTCTCGCCAATGTATTTCCACTGATATTATTCCACTTGATGTTTTTCTAATTGATTTAATAACACTGCGGACAGTGCCTTTGGCGCTCTTTAATGTTGACTTACTACGAACTCATGTTGAACTATAAGCTTGAATTTCTTAATGTTTGTGATTGTCTTTTGTAATTTACGTTGTAGCTGTAACTTTATTTTGTTTTGCTTACTGTTTGTTATGTATGTGTGTATTTTTGTTAATAAATCGTATTTTATCTTATCACTTTCTTTTTAATTATGAGTTTGAAATTAATTTTAAAAATTCCATGCGTTTTATTTTTCGCTGTATATTTTCGTTTAGTGAGCAATTAAAAAGCTTCTTTTTTTTTCTTACTGCGGGTAGTTTATTCGTTCTGTGTGCCTTTTTTTTCCCCATTTAATCGGCATGATACATAATTAATCTTCGACTAATCAACGACTTCTTGGCGAATAATTTAATGTCTTGGTTATGATTTAAAGCGGTTGTCCCCCGTTAAACTTGTATTTTCATTATTTTTCGGTGTTTTGTTGTTTATCATGGAAAATTTTAGATCTGTGACGTCCTGACGACATACATACTTATGAAAAGGTTTGCTTTTAATTTTACGTGTGCATTGAAAATTATATAAGTTGCACGGTGTTTATTTGACTGCACGTTTTCAGAGGAAAATAATGGCATTATTCACATGCAACATTATGACAAAAGTTGATATGCTTAAAATTCATTTGGTAGCTAACGTCAACGAAATATTTCTTTTTTCATAAGGGGGGGAGAGATGAAAACAAACGTGAAAGTGTAGTTTTTCCCATTTTTTTTTTATTTTAAATCTTGGTTTGGTATATTTTTGTCGAAAGTTTCTTTAGAGCGCTAAAATTTTCGTTTTCCTTAAAAAGATGTGTCCATGAATAAATAGGATGCTTGCGTCAAATGTTGTCTGAATCATTCAAGGCTCCTAAAAAAAGTTAATAATCAGGTAGCTATTAATACCTCTTGTTTATTCTGAAAACAGGTCTCAATGACGTTATAACTCTGATGTCCTTGGCAATGACATCACGTGCAGTTTCCCTGTAAATGAGAAAAGCATCATTTTCCCCATACATTTTCTGACCTACTTACCAGCTGTCACTTGAATTCCTTAAAGGTTCGAAAGAGGGTAGAAATGTTCCTGCGGTGGTAATTCCATGTTGTTCTCTGCCGTGGGTAGGCAAACGATAGTATCTGCAGAAATGAGTTTTCGAGGTACCTGTAAAGTTGACCACCCTTGTAAGTTGACCACCTGTCTTGAGTTGACCTCTATTTTCAGGCACAGAATTAGATCTATATCATATAATGCAACCTCTATCAGTTGACCACCTGTTTAAGTTGACCACTAAAATAGTGCACCGCAAGTGGTCAACTTACACAGGTTTCACTGTATTTGAAGAAACTCGTTTTGGATTCAACACTAACAATAGCAAAATGTTGGAGTTCGAGCTTTTTTTTTTTTTTTTTCTTGCGCAGCAACCTTTTTACAATAAAGATAAAGTACAATAGATGACAAAAAAAAAAAAAAGTTACTGCCCTAGGAGCACCGTGGACTAACCCCCGAAATGGCTAACCAATGACACGCGTATTACCAGACGGTATGCTGCAGGAATTTTTTGTTGTTAAGCCACTGACACATACTGAATTATTAACCGGTTAATTCAAGAAAATTGGAAGGTACGGTGGTCACTGGGGTGCTCATGCTAGTATTGAATTACTTTTATTCTTTCATATTCACTAAAAGCAACATTTCATTAAAAAAAAAAAAAAAAAAAAAAACCGGCGTGTCGTAAAGGCACGGTAGAAGTGAAATTTGTATGTTACAGGGTATCACTTTATTTTCAGCAATCTCTTTTGAATAGCATAGATTGTGTTTATTTACCATAAAGTTATACACGTGTCACTATGCATCATCTTCTTCGTTCTTAACAGAAATAATGTTTATGGTAGCTAAAATAAGTAATGAAAACTCGATTCTAAAATTTCTATTAACCGTAAGAAAACTGCATAAGTTGTTGTTCCATGACGTGCGGTTCTTTACATTCTGAGCTGCCACTTCACTCTCACGTTTCTCTCACGCCACGCGCTTGTTCTTTCTGCACATGACTTAGGCATATTTACAACAAAATTGTGTATTTTAATGAAGAAAGTAGAGTATAAACAGCGATTACTTTTAACAGTAGTCGAAATGCCTTGGTTATATCAAGCGTCTCAACAGATGCTCTGTTGATAACCATTAGCTGTACTCCGTGATCGCCACGCCAACCTGAACGCAGTACACGCAACCACGACAACGAGAAAGAAAGAAAGTGAGCAGAGCGCATGTCCGACTTTTCGTCACACACAAAGGTTGCGGATTGGAATTCCAAAGTATGTACTCGCATAAGAAGTTTCACAAGACTTTTTTAAGACCATACTATCTGAGGTGAATTCATAAACGGGTACAAGCATGGGCGTCATTATAACATTTTTTCAGAACAAAAGGGAGTTTAATGTCAGAGTAGTCTAACCTCCGCTGTGGAAATCTCTGTAGGGGAGTCTGACTTTTCTGGCGAAAGTAAGGGAAAGTGCGAGCTTGGACTGTTCTGTGGAGGGGGGGGGGGCGATTAAATTGCAAACTATGACTGCAATATTCCTGTAGGTAGGTACTGTAGTATTACTATAATTCTTTTGGTTCTTTGTGATTTTTTTCGTTAAGTCCTCTACTAATTTGTCAGATTGAAAACGTAGTCTTCAAACTTTCCACTAGGTGTTTTCCAGTGCTACAGTTATGTGCTTGTGTTTACTAAGATTTTATTTCTTTTATCCATTACATTAAACAATCCACTCCATAGGCGCTCTCTGGCCCCAAATTATATAGATACTATTACCATTTGTACTATATCTCCAAATATTTGATGTTGGAATTTGCACCCCTTTGCTTCAAGGAGCTTCAAATTGTCTGAAGAAGCATTTTGGATATTATAGAGTTGCACCCACGTTTTATTTCTTCCCATTCCTGCATATTTTTTAAAATAGAAAAAAGTCCCGATGGAAAATTAACATTTTTAATCAATTCAAGTATTACTCACACTTCATTAATTGCACCAGCTTATTACATTTTCTTAGTGATTTCCTGTTTAGTGGGAAAAGCCGAGGGAAAACCAGCATGACTTGTGTTGCATGATTCTCTCTCGATCTGTGGTCAGCTCAGTCATCTCTGTGTGAACATTCTCCCACCAGATGCAGTATTTCATAAATCGGAATGGCCTTGTGTGTCACAAAATAACCTTGCACCGAGTTGGGCGTGAAACTCGTCGTAATGGCAAAAACGACGTTCATTCTGGTTCTCTGCAGAATTCAATGCGGAAGTCTTTTCTTTGTTTAAGCTCGTGACGCAAACATTGAATCAGACAGCCACGTGGTATTCCCTTTCATCCCCAGGTGTTGCTCCGCGCAACCGAATGAATTGCTTGATGGAGTGAATCAGTGAAGTGATATAATTTTACTGTGACAAATGCAGTGATTTGTCTTTGCTTTTTTTCTTTGTGTATTGGATGGATCAATTAACCAGGGTCGCAATCCGTAAAATATACCTCTCCGTAAAATATGTACAGCCAATAGCCCCCTTAAATATGTATAATGTATGTGTCACCGTAAGAGACCAACAGACAGATTTTTGTTGCAGGAGGTCCCAAAATTTAAAAATCCGGGCATGATCCCAAAATATGGTAAATGTCGACTATCGCCAGTGAATGTCAACAGTTACATGGCAAAGACATCGGCGACTGACTGAATATTTCCTGGGAATCACCGGTGACATTCTCCAATTTCAATCTTTCACATTAACACACACATACATTTGGGGCACGGCTTCCCTTTTGACCGTGAGGCGCAGCCTAGGGCCTCCCCACTCTTAGCTCATTGAGACATAGATACGGCAAGTGGGAGTGGTTGTTGAAGCCGGAATCTTCGCCGAGGAGACCACGTGACTGCGACCTTCCACGGAAGACGTTTCGCCAGAGCTATGCTAATTCTCGTAGAGATTTGAACAATCTTCGATTTTAATTTTTTACCTTCTGCCTGAAATGTTTTGGCACATTTTTTTTTCTGTCAGCCGTAAGCGCATAGTTTACTGATTCATTAATAAGTTTTTTTTTTAGCAGAAAAAGCAGAAATACATGAAATACACTGCCAGCTCAGTCATTTCCAGCCGAGGACTGCAGTTTCGTGCTTATTAGCACTCATCAGCCCGTCATAGGAAAGTGACTGAGTTGGAGATGGAAAATCTCTTATGGAAGCCAAGAGGGCCAAACAAACTGGTAGCAAATGTAGAATTAGCACACACCAGCCGAGGGACCGAAGCAATGGTTCGGTTCAACTCGAAAATTTATGGCAAGGCATGGTATGTTCAGTAAATTACCGCCCATTAGCCAGGGCTTAAAGCAGAAATACATGAAGTACACTTACTGGCTAACTTGCACATTTGGAAAAAATGTATTTGCACAGGAAAAATTTAATTCTGGTATTATTCTTGAAAAATATTACGGTTTAGTTGCCGGGAAACGAGCTTCAAAGTTGGGGGAGGGGGGAACAAAGTACGTAAAAAATAGTCTATTTCCAAAAAATTTTATGAAAATGCAAATATTTTAAATTCTTGTTCTGATTCCATTGAAATGTTCCCTTTTTTTAACACTTTTCACACGTCTTTATGAGAAACTACATTCTTTTACATTTTTAGTTCGCGAATAAACCTTACATTTCCGTAAAATGAACCAAAAATTGATTTTTTAACCATTTTTGTACATTGCAATATTTTTCTTTTCATGTTATAGTTTCCTATTATAGTAATAATTTTTCGCAATAAATATACGCTATGCATCTCTTTGTTGGAAATGCAAATGTTATTGTATTAACAACCGAGAACTCGCCACAATGTGGGGGTGTCTGCACTTCGTGCTTCATTCTGCCCTTTCTATCCACCCAACCAAGAAAGATAGTCGTTACAAAACTTACGTTTACAGTTTACACTTACTTAATAAAATCGAAAGCTATACATTACATGTATTGCTTTAATGTATGTAATAAATCCATTGCGAGAGGTTCTTAACATCAAAGCAACCATTTTTGCTTAGTACTTCGCTGAGGTAGTTGACACCTTCAATGTAACCTTCAGTGGTGTAACCTTTGCAATGACGAATAAAAAAAGGGTCTGTGGTTGCAACTCCATAGCTTTTTCGTCAATTGTACTGCTCAAAGGGGACTCCTGCATATGCCGACTGTCTTAAAATTTCTAAGTCGGAGCTCATGTGATGATTTGTTTATTTTATATACACACTAGTGGTACCCGCACGGCTTCGCCCGTAACAGAAAAATTAAAAGGTCTTTTGGTTCGCCTGTATTTACAAATAATGTATTGTGAATTTTCTCGTCAATTGGCTTGTACTCATGTTACGGTTACACGTTATGATAATTTCGTATCTCGCCAATTGGCTTGTGCCCATGTTACGGTTACACGTTATGGTAACTTCGTAATTTATGATAGTTTTTTTCTTAAAATTGAAATAGAAAAAGAACCACATCGAATTTTCGAAAAATCGCTTCGAGGTGCACACCCCCATGCTACATACTAACTTCGTGCCAAATTTCATGAAAATCGGCCGAACGGTTTAGGCGCTATGCGCGTCACAGACATCCTACAGACATTCTACAGATATCCTACAGACATCCAGACATCCTCCGGACAGAGAGACATTCAGCTTTATTATTAGTAAAGATTACCCACGCTAATAGAGGTTGCCATAAACGTGATTATAAATGTTATCGAAATTACATCACGTATTACTGAACATAGAAGAACTTAATAAACAGCATTTAAATTTAAAAAATATTCACTGAAGAGTAGATATAGCATTATCAACACAATAGACTACAAATGAATCTCGAATCGAAATCAGTTAATTTAATTTTCCTAACAAAAAAACTTGGAATGCAAAAGTGCGGATCATCTATAAAAAAGTTCCAGATTACATACACCCAAACCTGTTTTTGTGCGATTTTTTTTTTTTTTTTTTTTTTTTTTTTTTTTTTTGCGGTATATGAAAATTATTTACAAAACGAGCGGAAATTATTAATACGAGTGGGTTATTTATAATCGAGTTTATAAAACGAACGCGGTAGTGTCTTCAAGTGACGACAGGGGCATCGCGATGAGAAGTCACTGTGACCCCCCAAATATTTCTCTATTCGGGAAATTTTTCAAGAGTTGAGTAGGCAAAATTATCATCACTTGGTTTATTTTGATTTCATTTAAATATAACATTTTGGGTTACTTTCTACGTGATACTTTTTTTTTATGCGGTTCCTATCCACCGCATAAAATAAATGTTTTTTAACTCTGTTGCGAAAACAACTTTTTAAAGCTACTCATGAAGTTTCGAACAATTTTTTTTTTTTTTTTTTTTTTTTTTTGCGGCCCCTATCCACCGCATAAAAACAGGTTTGGGTGTACTATATAAAAGAAACTTTTAAAAGTTATTTTTAAAATAACGAAGTCATTATAATTCTAGCATCTGTGGTATTACTAATTCCGCTGTGTACCGAGGCACAGTATAACGAATTCTTGCTGTATATATGCATTCTTCTGGTTCAATGTATTGTACACATTGTGTTACTTTATCTCTGATCTCCAAGAATAAATATCTTATAAAAGTGGCATTTTAAGGTTCTGACGTGTTGAAGTAATCACCTCATTTGGAAAACTTGTTTGGTAAATCATAGAAGAAATAGGTCAGTAGAATAACAGAAGAGTTTCGAGGACGTCTTTTCCCGTAGGGAATGCACGGTCATTAAATGATGACTCACCTTTTTTGGGAAAATTATTTATGTATTTACTGTGTTAGGTTTATTTGTTACTTTGCTTAATTGTATATTCTGTATCTTATTTCAAGAGATTGTGTTTATTCTCTTTAATATAATGTAACATCATATAGAGTAATATTACTCGAACGATCCCTGTGAAATGAATTTTGACAACTTGTAATGGATATCTTAGTGCCCTAGGCCTAGTCACCTTTTACATTTTGGGGAATCCTTTGAGCTTACCGCCCCCCCCCCCCCCACAGGACCTCTTATATTAAATATGCGACTTAATGTTTCTTGATTAATGCCTTTGAAGCACTTGCCTTATTTTTGCAAGCAAACCACCTTTTAAGAATGCGATTTTTCATAAAAGTTTAACTGTTAAATGTGGTCCTTTGATTAAGCCATTTGATAAATACTAATAACCTATTAGTGGTGATCAATGTGGTAGAACACCGGTTAAAGTGCTAGAGAAGCTTAAGGTTCCGTGGAATCCAGGTGGAAGACCTCTGTCTTGGTGAATCCGAACGCTCTCTGATGAAGTTTTAATAAATTGTTCGACAGTTGCGGAGGAACAGTTCGTGAAATAAATAATTACATGCAATGATGACAGAAACGGGAAAATTAAAAAATGTAAAATTCAGTGGAATATGAGAGGAGAAAACGAACTATTTAAAATTTAAAGTAAAAACATCTAAAAAGTCAGAAGATGCATTCTAGAATTTGTTTCAGAGTCTGAACTGGGAAACATAAGTCATCAGTTTTCCAAAAAAAAAAAAAAAAAAAAAGAAAAGTTCCTGAGGGAGTCATCCAATTAAAATAGTTGAAGAGATCTTCTCAGGACATGTTATTCTTATATTTCATTTTTTGATTGAGCGAAATTTTGTTCAGTTTTGAACGGTTCAAAGAAGTTCAAACATTAACCTGATACCGCTCTTGATCAAGCAGGTGGATTAGGCTCAAAACTCTGGCAAAATGAGCATAAAAGACACTTTTGATTTGATTTCATCTCTTTCTCTCTCTCTTTTTTGATAGTAGCGAAAAATTTCTTTTCTGACATCGATGTACTCAATACTATTCTCAGTACTACGTGCTTTATTGCGTTGTTCTGATTTATTCTTTTACTTGGGTAAATGTAATCACATAACTGTAGATTATTTAGTAATTGATTCTGAAGTTATTATTTCATACTGCTTTTAATAGTTTTGTCATTTATTTTAAAATTTAAGCTTGATTGTTGCTTACATCCCGCATACATTGGCAAAGACTGGACAGAACTGATTCTATCCTGGTCAGTTCAAACCGGTTTTATCCATGGTTAAACCCATCACTGACCAAAACTCATACAGCTCTGGTAGTTAGCCTTCAAAAAGCTGTTGCCCTTTCGGCCTCAAAAAATGGCTATTGTCGGAATCTTTTTAATGTAACAACAGCCTTGCCAAAAATAGGTCAACAGAAAAGTATGAAATGTCTTGTTCAGCATGTTTGTTTTCTTCAAATTTTTCTTGTCCAAATTTCAAGAAAAATGCGCATTCTTTTAAAATATACTAAATGCCACGGAATTTTAATGAGGAAGAAAGAAAAGTTACTCAACAGCTGGAAATATTCTTCAATTCCCAAGAAGCAATTCGCTTTAACCGCCATGCGCCATCTTTATGTTAATGCATCTTCCATCTTTTATTTTTACTCCTAAGCAAAAATTCAGTAACCTTTCAAGTCATAACATCTTACATGACTTCGCCATATTTATTTCAGAGTTAGATGACTAGTTTTCTGCGGCATTTCGTTTAGTTCTTTTTTTTTTTTTCTAAAAAAGTTCGACACAACTCGTTCCGCTTCAGTTTTGGATTTTTCATGCTTTTGTTTTTGACATTTCTGTCCTTCAATTGCAACCTTTTTCTTTTGTTCTCGAGTACAAGTTGTGCTTTTCGCACGCTCCACCAGTAATGTTCCCCTTTTAAGAAATTTTCACGCTCTGCGAAGAGTGTCGAATGAGATCTGTTCTTCCCTTTTTTTTCTTCAAATTTGAGTTCCATCAAAAAAATCTCTGATGTCTCATCTTTTTGCATTAAATTGCTCGAAGACAGAACAGTGCTCGATTTTTAGTTTTAAAATAGTTTAAATCCTATTGACTGAAAATATTCAATAATTATTCATCAAGTTCTTGTTTTTCCTTTGAATTTTTTTTTCTCCAAAAGTTAATTCATTTTCATTGAATGTCTTCGCACTGCATTCGGGTGTAAAAGTTATATTGAGCCGGAAAAAAAAAGTTACGAAGCTTTTTTTACCACATTTTGCAAAACTGATATTTTCGACTTTCGTTATTGTTGTGGTTCCAAACATAGATTCATTTTTAAATTAATTATTTCATTTATAATTAATTTTGAATTTATTTTGATTCTAAAATCATATTAAATATTTCATTTCATTCCTTAGACTCCGATTTTTGTTATTTTTTTATTTGTTATTTTCCATTCCATTTGCAGTTTAAGCAGACCCGTAATTTAGGGGGATCAATACCCCTCCTTTCTCGGCTTTGAAAAATTGATGTTTTTACATCTAAATGGCCGTAGTTTTTGTTGGGATCTGGTAAAATTTGTATGGGAGAATTCGGAATCCCAGGACTGAATTCAACTATCACCCCACCCATCTCTGAGTGATTGAAGAGTTCTTAAATTTAAAATATATGATTTTTCTGTCCTGCAACAACGTCCAATATTTTGGTAAAATGCAAGTTTCTTTCTTGTTTTCCGGATTACAATTTCACTTTGGGGGCTGAGCTCAATTATAGTACAGTAAAAATAGGGGTCGGACCCAAACATCCAAAAAAAAAAGCTAAACCTGGGTGCAAAATTGTTTATTACCCTCCCAAATAAGAACAGGTAAAAAGTCCCACCCCATTGTGCGTCGGGTTTTTGGAATGGGGGGCATCTAAAAATTGCTGTTTTGGGTATTTTCCCTGAAATTTTAGAGTAAATTTAAAGTGATAATATTATGTTTTACTAAATTTAAAAGCATTAAATTAAAGGTGTTTGACCCCCAAGAGGGATGACGTAACCCACCAATGCTACAGATCCCCCCTATCCCCGTAAAACGAAGCAGTACCCCCGAACCCCTCTCCATACGTTTCATATGGAAACATTATTTTATGATGCCAAGTTAAAGTTAGAAATAGAGTGTGTCCATTTTCCAAGATCGATGATGCACCTCCTCTCAAAGCTACAGCACCCCCCCCCCCACTCCACCAAATAAAATAAATCCTCACACCCCCCCTTCCCTTTTATTTCAAGTAGAAGTATTATTTCATGCAAATCAAAAATGCATTAGATCAGGACTGTCCTCTCCATAAGAACAGTAGCTCACCTCCCAAAACGAAATTATATACTAAAATATAATCCTTCCCCCCACACCCTCTAATGGTGCACATTTGATTAAATGGCCAGAAAAATTACGCTGAACTGTTTTTTTGCTTTCAAATGATTTCTTCTAAGTTTCTAACAAAAAGTTTTCGTTATCAAGATGTTTTTTGGAATCTAGATCCTCAGCAAACTCGTTATTGTTGCAGCTATGTCTAACACAGTTTGTGCATATAATTCAGCACTTCAGTCCACTTTCAGACTTTTCAAACATTCACTATATCTAGTGAACTCCTCAGAGCAAGCACAAGGTTTGAGACGCAGAAAGTCTTCTAGAGCAGAAGGCTTGACAGTTGTAACAGGACGCAGATTATATTTCTGTGTTGCTTTCTTTGCACCCATCAAAAATGACACTAGCTTTCCCATACTTACAAATTACCTATACACTGCATTGCTGGCATATTTCCTTGAAGTTTACAGATCATTACCAAAAATATGATCAAGCAGGTATCTTCCATCTATTACATATGAGGCAGTGAAAAGCAAAGGGATGCAAGTGGGAAAATTAAAAATTTGGAGATAACAAGTACAAATGGTTGGTGAACCTTTCCTCTATGCTGAGGCAAGAGATGGTACTAGTAGACCTGGTAGTTGCTTCTATACAGCATAATTTAGAAAAGAAAATCAATGAAAACCTACCTAGGATCTTATCTTTAAACGCCTTTTATTCAAAACTTGAAAGTGTCCACTTACATCCCTTTGCTTCTCACTGCCTCATATATGACACCAGCTGTTCGTTCTCTGATGGTGGATGAACCTTTTGCTTCAGATAATAGCACTTTAACGGTACAGGATTTCTTTCCTTCTGAAACCAGATTCGTCGAATACTGATGGAGGATCAGCGCATAACTCGTACCAAAAGTTTTTAACAATTTGTTATTCCATCTTTACTGTTCATACCATTCGGTGTAAAAGATGGTTTGGACTTACACATCTTTACCAATAGTAACTACTCTCCTAACAGAAGCTAAAACATAACTGTTTACCTCCTTTACAAAGAAATGCCACAAAATTGTTTGCCTTTCAATATCCTTTGATGTTACTACCCGAACGTTAAAGGTCTCATCGCAACTCACCTTATCATCAGCGAGCGATACCACTACCAACTTGAGAGGGATGAACTTCTGGGGGCTTTAGAAACGGATTGTGATTTCCAAACTGAGAGACAAAAAGGTGTAAATATTTAGCATTCTATTGTTGTATTGCTCATTGCTCTCATCAAGACTTGTTCTATCGTTGAATCACTAGGTTCTAGACCAACTGAATTTGTCACTGAGTTAGATCGTTGTATAGCTGATGTTTGATGTGATCAAAATTTTTTTTTATTGCATAATGTACTCAAAAGTTTGAGATAGTGTTGAAAGTATATGTCCGCATATTTAGCATAATTCACATAACCAGCTGCGTAAAAGAGAGGCGGCTAGGTGTTTGCAAATGAGAACCCCCACCGACTTAGAGGGTGCAGAATTGCAGCATTGCCCATCTCACTATTGGCAATTTCGGTTTGTCCCCCCTTACGGTGATGGCAAAAGATTGTAGAATAGTTGAAGTTTGTTAATCAAGAAGAAGTAGGGAAACTTTGGTCAATTTGGACTTTTTATGCTGCACACGAATTTTGTTTTCCAGCGCGCTAAACAGTTTAATAACTCCAGTCACAAATAATTTGGTTAATGAGCTCGCTTAGATCTTTTAGAATTATCATTCTGACATTACTATATCATTGTGTGGCATTTCTTACTTCGGAAAAGTTTAAATCAGGGAAATTTTTTCGTGAACTTCACTGCAATAGTTGATTTTAGAATGTAAATTCAGGGTCCCCCCCCAAAAAAAAAAGGGAAGGTGCACCCCTTAAGTGTGACGGAGTATCCATCAAGAACAAAAGCCCTCAAAAAACAAAGAAATACCCCTTGAAAAAACTGCCTTGAAAATTCCAATGACGCAAAGCTGCTCCATGACCCTCCCCCCATTCCCCCATTCCCCCCCCCCCCCCGCCTGTACACCCCTGTTAATTGGAATTTTTTTCTGTTAGAGTTTATTATTTTACTATTATAGAGTGGTTTCTGCGAGGTTTGAGAATTTTTTTTTAAGTAATAGAAACTATTTTTATTTAAATAGAGGATTATTTTGTCCCCCCCCCCTTCCCCCCAAAACCCGACGCGCAAATTGCTGGGACTTTTTACCCTTCTCTGCTGGAAGGGTAAGAAGTAATTTGCAACAGGTTTCACTTTTTTTTTTGGATGTTTGGGTTTGGCCATTTTTTGGCCTAATTTTACTGTACTATACCTCTTCGCGTCTTTGCGACCTTTAACGGGATAACATTTAATTGCAATATTTTGCACCCATCTATCACCAGAAAACTTAACGCAATTTTTCTCAAAATTGGTGTTTTTGACATCGATTGTTCTTGCTCCAAAGTATAGATAGATACTCGTTTTTTCTGGGCAGTGAAGAAAAATAACGTGACTATAATCGTTATAATTTCGATTGATATTTTTATTTGCAATTAAAACCTCTTAAATATTTGTAGAAATGATCTTGAAAATTAATGAACAAGTAGACAACACAAAATTTGGTTAATGTTAGCATTAAACGTTTGCTAAATAATGGCTTTTTCATCTTATTTTGAAAAAAATAAATAAATAAATAAATGAATATTTTATGCATCTCAGTTTTAAATTTAAAATGATCTTGTCTAGGAAACCATATAAATTTTGCAAATATGGGGGAAAAAAATCTGAATAAATAGGTAACGATTGAAAGACATGTGACTCAGTGAAACATTTTTTACACATAGATTATTTGCTCTTATCTTCCCGTTATCAAGATTATTAGGTTTTTGAGTGTGCTGAAATTTTAAGAGAAGTCGCGAAATTTACAGACTTGGCGACAATGCATGCCAAAGATGTCTTCCATTTCTCATTGTACTAACTTGCTAAGTTTGGCGATTTTTTCTTAGCATTTCTGCAGACTTAAAGCGCCTCCATGAAATCTCCTGTTTTTCGATAACAGGGGAGACAAGAGCAAATAATTTATATCTCCAAAAGCATGTCTTACTATGCTCTTTCGTTTGCAGTTCGACTTTTTTTCATTATTATTACACTATCGTGTGGTTTCCTTGTGAGCATACGAATTGATAACATGAAATATCCACCTTCGCTGCCACCTGCAAAAGGTTAACTTTTTCTCTCGCTAAAACCATTTGGTGACCGCTGTAGAGAGGTTTTATTGTATTTCTATTACCTTTAAATTGATCCATGATTCTTCATGTGTCAACCGTAAAAAACAATGAAATATGCGAAGCGTGTCTGTCGCTTCACGCAAACTAGCGTGTCTTTTGGTTAGTAGACGAATATTATTCATAAGCACACATTGAACCGACCCGACAGTTGATATTTTCCCTTCCGTTTGGTTCAAATTCGTTACAATTGTCTTCTAATGTATTCATTCAATAGCTCTCTTCTTTCTAAATAGCTAACATAGAAGAATTTTATTATATTTGTTTCAGGTATCTTTGCATTGAGTGTTTTAGTTATTTTTAAGTTGACAAAATGTTTCTTTCAAGCTGGGGGGGGGGGGGGGAGCACTCTCTTCATTTTAAATAATACTGCTGTTCGTACAAGCAGCGATACTAAATTTTGAATACAAACCAAAATTTCTGTGGTATGCGTTGAAAGTTTAAAGTATTAATTTTTAAATGAGGAGACATGTGTCACTTTGTTTATTTTCATTATTATTACACTATTGTGTGGTTTCCTTGTGAGCATACGAATTGATGATATGAAATACTCACCTTATCCATTGCTATAATTTTAATTTTGCTTCCGTATTAATTTGTTCCATAGTTATCAAGGTTCTCTCTCCCTCTCTCTCCCCCTCCCCCTCTCTTGTGATCATTATTAATTTATTCATTCATTTATTTAGATCTTTTAGAGGGCAAACCGAAAAATCCCCCCCCCCCCCCAAAAAAAAATCTTGACTGGTTGAAAGTGATTAACTATAGCAAAGAATTTGTTTTCAAGGAGCGTTTCATAAATTTGATATCATTTGTACTTTGTGAAATAGAAGTCATTTAAAATTAAATATTAATTAGCAGAATGTAGCATGCCGAGTTATGGAATTTTGCAGTAAAATGTTTTCTAAGAAACGTGTTTGTTAGATAAAAGAAATGTCCAAGATATTTTCGTGAAATGTTTCAAAGAAATCTAAAGAACAACTATTTTACAATTTTAACAAAATTTTTTAGATTCTTTTCCCCTATGAAAACCGCCCCCCCCCCGCCTTTTTTTTTTTTTTTTTTGGAAAATGAATTTCTGATACAGTTGATCTTTTAACATTTTAAATAATTTACTGTTTAAATGAGCTTAGAGGGACCACCTGTTTGCAGTTTTTTATTGCATTTCTTCAGTTGCAGTGCTCATTGAAACATAAACGATTTTGTAGTTCGAATTAACGTCTCAAATCAGGGCTGCGGAGTCTGAGGGAAAATGACCGACTTCAGTAATTTAAGGACCTCCAACTCTACAAGCAGTGGCAAAGTTGTGGACTCTGCGACTCCGACTCTTTTCCCCCCAAAATCAGTTCGACTCCGACTCCGCAGCTCTGTCCAAAATACTGAACTTTCTATCTAATTAGGTATTTAAAATTAAGCAATAACATTTGCAATATTATTTATTTATTTACTTATTTATTTTTTGCTTTAAAGATGTCTCATTAAGTTGTGCTTGTATATAATTACTAAGAAAAGGACCGATAAACGAAAAAAAAAAAAGGAAAGTTAATTTCCTATTAAGATAAGTTAAAAAACTGTTTTTATCTTTAAGACTAAGTATAGAGTAATTACTTTCATCATCGATCTTTCTGTTGCATAGGTTTCATAAACGTTTAAAAGGAATGATTAATGAAGAAATAGGGAGTCTCTTAACTTTGCTTGAAATCTTTTCTACCTTTAAATTGTTGCTATTTTAAAAGTTCTTTTTCTTTGGCTGGAAATAGAATTTCCACTCGCTGCATAAACGCTGAAAGAACTATTCGTCATTATCAACGAAACGAGCAAGATAAACATTTCCAGTTGTTCCATGTATTCTTTAGCCTTTTTCAGAGTTTTTACGATAAACATTAAAGGAAAATATTTTCTCACTTTTTTCCCCCCGTTTGGTTTTCATATTATGTTTCAACTCAGCAAATACCCGTAATAGAAATAGAAAATCTACATACAGTTGATGTACGTGGCTGTCCATAAATGATGCCACATCTTTTTTAACATATATTTTACCCATGGGCGGCAAATAGGGGGTTCAAGAGGGGGCGGTCGCACCCCCAAATTTTTTGAATAAAATGATAGAAAATGGGTGAATTCAATTTATGTAAGTTAGAAATCAATGTTCATTAAAAAAAATCTCGCTGATTCTCAGTAACTATTTGATGAAACTCTCAACACATTCCCAAACTAGAAAAAGTGTTTTTTGTTACTTGGTTGATGACTTAAAATATACCATGATAGAGAACCATGGTTAATTTTAAGAAAAGAAGACAATTCCTCATATACATTCATTTCATACTTGTGTGCCGAGTATAATGATGGTATGTCCAATATGAGAGGCTCGTGCAAAGTGGTGTGGCTGCAAATGTTTTCACAAGAAAATTCCTTGATATTTTAGATTCACTCTTACACTCATTTTTTAAGTGTATATTTAATGAGTGTTCATCTTTTTGTCTGCTAGAAACACGTTTCAGCTGCTCAATGCATTATATACTTTCATAGAAACTTCTTAAAAATGTATGTGATTATTGAATTAAAAAAAACCATATTAACAAATACCTTTTATGGGGCTCTATAATAATGCAATATCGAAGTGACACAAGATGGTCTTCAAGATTTAAAACCACAAAAACATTCCTCGATAACTTCAAAGCAGTGATTTGACGACTAGAAGAATTATTTTAAAACGATTCTTTCATTGGTGAAAAAGCTCCATGTCATTATTTAGCATGCATGTATGACTTCGTTTGAATTTTTATTCAATTTGTATTGAGGAAAGTTTTTGAAAAATACTTTACTCTATCAAAATATCTTCAGCCCACTACCCTTAATTTTCGGACTATTCAAGCCACAGTTCAATCTACAATTGATCTGTGCACCATACTACCATAGTTCAATCTACAATTGAAACTGAAAATTTACATAGATGTATATTTCAATCAAGCATGAAACTTTTCAAAAAAATTCTTTCTCCGGGCCAATTTTAAAAAGGCGCAAAAAAAATAAATAAATAAATAAATAAATAAATAAATAAAAAAAGTGACAAAAATCTGCATGATAATGTGAAGTCAAACATTATTTTTTTAATATTTTGTATGAAGTAATAGATTCAGTTTCGAATGAAATTAACACAAGATTTGATGATAATTAATTTTCTGTATGGTTGGCTCTATATTATTTGGATTGGATTTAAAAAGAAAAATAAAATATTTCAATTATGAGTAAAATTTTTAGCATGAGGCAAGGCAAATTACAAGCAATATACCGAGAAGGCCGGTTCTGACATCCAGAGACTGCAGTTTCGTCCTTGCTATGGACTCATCAGTCTGGAATAGTGAATAACAGAGCTGGAGGCAGATGATACTAGATTATTCAATGATGAAAAATTAAGCACCTCACAATTTTTGAAGTTGCCTGGGTGATTTTGAAGAGCAAGATATAAAAAGTGTTTTCATACATAACTTTGTTACTTCAATTATTTTTTAACTATTCCAATAAGCTCAGCTAGTAGCAAGGGCGCCCATATGCAAAATTAATAGGGGGGGGGGGGCTCAGATACTTTCCCCATGGTTTAGCTGGATATTTTCCCCATGGAGACCGATTTCAGGACGGATTAGAGTCATTAAAATTTGAAATTTTTAATAACTTATTCATTAATGACTGGAGAAGAAATGTCGTTACATTTTTAAAATGAAAAAAGTAAATGCAAAGCAAGAAAGTTCTATTTTCTAAGGGGGGAGGTGAGCCCCCACTTGCCCCCCTATATGGGTGCCCTTGATTAGTAGAGAAAGATTTTTTTATATCTCAGGAGAGTAGAAAATTAGTTTTGAAGCACAATGGGCAAAAAATTCAAACGAAGTCATATATGCTAAAGGGCATGAGCATTTTCACCATCTTTTCTATTTAGCTCTACAGGCAAAACAGCACGACACTGGGCACTGATACATTAGTAACACAATTCCTTGCACTTTCGAATTCCAAAATTCATACAATAAAACTTTTCCAAAAGGTATAAAAACTTAAGTATCGAGATCTTTTGTATGATAACTTATTAGAAAATGAATCAAAATTTTAATTGTTTCTAAACACATTTTTCTAACACAATAAAAGGTTTAATGTGAATAAAACACTAATTTTTATTCATATTAAACCAATTTTATGACCACTTCCCGTTAGCTAATGTGTGTTTGGGACCGCAATGTGGTAATACATATTTAAGAAACTCGACCCCCCAAATGAAATGCTGAAATGCCGCCCCTGATTTTACCCCCTCCCTTCTGTCACAAAGTGTCACACTTCACCTCACACCCCTCCCGTCCCGTTTTCTCCTCTTGTCACATGTCACTCTGTAATTTATTACTAGAGAATGTTTGTATTTCAACCAAAATATAGGAGACTACACTTTTTGTTGCCCCTCCTTCCCGTTGCCACAAACTCATACTTTCATGAACCCTTCCTTTTGAATAAATGTAAATAATGATTGAGCATACGATAGCTGTAACTTTAACTAGGTGATCAATCAATAAAGATGAGTTCTGTGATTTACTCTTGAATCATTGTGTGCCCTAAAAATTATAAACTTTCTCTTCAAATTGTCCCCAATGTGTTACAATTTTCTCTTCATATCATAAATATGAGTTTTTACTATTCGAGGAATTGAGTCAAGTTTTGTAACTGTTGATTAAATTAAGGATGCCTCTGGCACGGCCTGTGTTAGAGATTTCAAATCGTTTCACGGTAAATTAGCCAAATTTTAAAAGTCTGAGCCAAAGATTAAATTTTTTTTTTTAAATCAAGCTTGTCTACCGGGCTTCTTTCAGATAATGAAGTACTGTTTTATAAAATAAAATAAATGCAATCAATTACTTATTTAAAAAAATTAACGTTCACTTGGGTAAGACATTCTTTTGGATGGTTTTTTTCTCTTGCAAAGTTTTAAACATTCTTTTGAAATAATTTTGAGGAACGAGATATGTTTTTTTTTTCTGTATGTGTGGAAATTTCGTAGAATTTTCTGTTCGCCGAAATACATTCGCTTAAAGGAGAGGTAGTATCGCTGAATTGACGATTTTATCGCATTTGACGAGGTGACGAATGCTTAACACGGATCCTGTCTTGAACGTTTACTCATCATCGACCACTCGTAATGTTATTAAAAAAAAAAAAAAAAAAAAAAAAACTTTGTTTTCAGCGGAAAACCAGATAAGTATGGTTGTGCAATTAATTTAAACCGAAGCAAAATAGGAAGGAAAAAAAGGGGGGGGGGGGAGAAAGCAAAGGTTTTTAAGATATTGCCTGTTCAGGACAGCATATAAAAGTGGTTCGCACTCCAAGTCTGGTTCAGCGAGCGTATCTAATGTATTCCATTTTTCTTAATTATTGCTAATGTATTCCCTTTTTCTTAATTATTGCTAATCTTCTTTCTAATTATATATTGGAGTATGATGGCACGGGCTACATCTGTTTCACTTCAAAATGGTATTTTTGCTTTCCTGCTTTGCAACTTTAACTTTTACTTAGTAATAAATTTGGTGCGAAGCCTTGAGGAATAATAAAGATTGCGCTTCCTGTTAAAGCAAGTGATCTGCGATTTCTCTCTGAAGGTAATTTAAATAAACGCGACACTAATTTCTTTCATAGATATTCGAAGCGTGATGAATGTCGCAGGGTCATTGCTTTTCGTAAACATTTTCTCTCCATGCTGTTGGCTTGATCTGCCTGCCAGATGTTTATCTTCATTCGTTTTGCTTCTTTTTTCACTCTGTATCGTGTTGACAATAATGTTGGCTGTGCAGGGAGAGTCTTTAATCTTGTATAGCTGCGGGCTTTGGATTCCTTCTCCTAAACGAGATTATGAAAGCAAAAATAACACTTGAATACACTAAGGTTTCTTTATGCCACAAGCAAGAAATGTTTCTGTTGAATTTAATAAAAGAAAGAAATGTTAACATGAGCGAAGCAGGGATATTGAATTATGTATAATGTTTTATAATCTAGGTAGGGTGAGTTGAGGCGTGTCGATCTGCCCCTCTAGTTTTCAATTTTGGATCTCGTCAGAAAACCAACGATAATGTTGCTTTTTATCAGCAAGATAAATTCGATATTTTTCATTGTAAGCTTTGCTCTTCTAATAATAATAATAATAAAATAAACAGTTTTCTGTTCAAAATATTTTTTATTTATTTTCTAACGGAATCTTCAAAAGTGGACCAAGGTGCCTTTGGTGGTGTGTACCAAGTGTGGGGTACCTTTTTCCACTCATGGGGCGCTATTTACTGCTTCATAAAATTAAAAACTGCTGTTATTATGTTGGTGGTAAAATAAAAACAATCCAATATAGCAACAACTAATTTTTCTTCTTCTGTATTTTTAATGGAAAACACATTTTTGTATTTAATGGAACCAATTAAACTATTCGCATTCAAAAAAGAATCTTCTATTGCAAATGAATATATAAGTAAAAAAGGAATTATTCATAAAATAAAGAAGATGATTTTTACCGAAGAAAATAAACAGGTGATAATTAAAACAACTCACTTCATGACAGGCATTCAATTCACTGCTATCAATGTTAATATTATTAGTAGAAAAAAAATGCATATTTAAAAAAAAAAAAAATCAACAGTGCTGAAATGCAATTTTCTGGAACGAGGAGGGGGCAGCCCAAGAGCCAAGACCACCGTAGGATGAATTTTATTGTAGGATTTGATGTACCTCTAGGACCCAGTAATAGAGAAACATAAAAATTTAGCTGGTCTCTCCTTTTTGTAATCAATTAAATTGTCAAACAATGTTATTGTAACAATGCTCAGTTATCTCTTCTTTATTGTTAATTTTTTTATGTAAGATATCGTCTTTTGCAGTTTCTTGCTATAACAAATTGATAAAATTGTAATTGACAATTTCTTAGAAAATGAGTAGTTTCCAGTCAGACAGCTTGCACGAGTCAACTCTTGCAAGTTCGTACAAAAAAGTCATTTGATGATAAAAACAGAAAAGTTCCTGGTTTTATATTTAAAACGTAAAAGAAAAATCGTGTGAGAAACGTGAAAACTTAAATCTAACCCTGAAAACTGGGAAGTTCTTGGTTCGTAACTCAAAGGCAAAGTGTTTAGGCTTAATAAATTGACATCATTCGTTAGCAGAAAGTAGGATGCGTATCAACGGAAACATGTTTTTAATACACTCAATTGAACCATTACATTTTTCTTTTAAAGATATTGGCTTTTTTTTTTTTTTTTTTTTGCTTTTTGTGCACATTTATGATTTTCAAGTTCCCCATTAATGATTTAAACACGTGAGCCAAAACCAAGTCAATCAGTGAAAATATATCTTCAGTAGATATTTTAAATGATATAATACAATGTCTAATTCAATTAGCAAAAAAGGAGGGGATAAACCCGTTTCTTTGCTGTCTTCCGTAATTGAATCAAATCCTTAGTAGTTTTCTTCTTGAAAAGAAGTTCGAGAACTATTTTGAACGTTAAGTAGATAGCAGAAATTGAGCTACCATCTTTTCTTTGAGGAAAAGGTGTTCTTGTTATCCACTTTATTGAACTTGGTCTGTTAATATGGTAGCAGGATTTTTTAACGACCCTTTCGGAAAGTTCCGCTTTTCTTTCTACCTTTTGTTTTCACAGTTCTTTTAATCTCGACCTTGTTTCCTGCTAATGAGTTCTTTTCCCCGCTCTTGAAATTGTATCTCGTTTACGGTACGCTGGCAAAGATACTTGATACTGGCTAAAAGCTATGAGAATGAAATTAAAGCTTATGAATTACATAAAAGAGAAAATTAGAGGGAAGTAAAAAGTATCACGATTGATTATTTTTTTAGAAAGGAATTAATTAAAGAAGCAATCACTTTAATGGTATCTTATAAGGTAGCAGATGTGATTTGATAGTTGCAGGATTATTAGAGTGACCTTTTACTCAAATTGTGAAATGTCGGGGGAGGGAAGGGGGGTTGTGAGCTAGAAAAGTAATTTTTCTTCGGAGCAGGGGCGGCAAATAGGGGGGTCAAGAGGGGGCGATCGCACCCCCAAATTTTTTGCGCAGAATGTTAGAAAATGGGTGAATTCAATTTATGTAAGTCGGAAATCAATGTTCATTAAAAAAAATCTTGCTGGTTCTCAGTAATTATTTGATGAAACTCGACACATAACCGGAGTATAAAAAGTGTTTTTCGTTATTTAGATTATGACTTAGGAATTCATGAAGTATTTTCCGGCCTTTTCAGAACATCGAAAACTGATAGAGAACCATGGTTAATTTTAACTAAAGAAGACATTTTCTCATATAGGCTAGATATTTCATACTTGTGTGTGCCCAGTGTAATGATGGTATGTTCAATATGAGAGGCTCGTACAAAGTGGTGTGGCTGCATGATTTTCACAAGAAAATTCCTTGATGTTTTTCATTCACTGTATGCTCATGTTTTAAGTGTATATTTATTTGATGAGTGTTCATCGCTTTCTTCTGCTAGAAAAACGTTTCAGCTACTCAATGCACTATACGCTTTCAAAGAAACTTCTTAAAAATGCATGTGATTATTGAATTAAAAAAAACATATCAACGAATACTTGTTATGGGTGTAATTATGCAATCTCGGAGTGACAGTGACACAAAATGGTTTTCAAGAGTTAAAACCATAAAAACATTTCTCTATAACTTCAAAGCAGTGGTTTGACGACTGGAAGAATTATTACAAAACGATTTTTTAAATGGTGAAAAAGCTCATGCCTTTTAACATATTTGACTTCGTTTGAACTTTTATTCAATTTGTTTGTACTGAGGAAAGCTTTTATGAAAAATATTTTACTCTATCAAAACATCTTCAATCCGCTACCCTTAATTTTCCGACTATTCAAGCCACAGTTCAATCTACAACTGATCTGTGCACCATACTACCATAGTTCAATCTACAATTGAAACTGAAAATAGATTTTATATAGATGTATGTTTCAATCAAGCGTAAAACTTTTGAAAAAAAAAGACAAAAATTCACATGATGGTGTGAAGTCAAGCATTGATTTTTCAAATTTTGTATGAAGTAATAGATTCAGTTTCGAATGAAATTAACACAAGATTTGATGATAATTATTTTTCTTTATGGTTGGCTCTATATTATCTGGATTGGATTTTTGAAACGAAAAATAAAATGTTTCAATTATGAGTAAACTTTTTAGCACGAGGCAAGAAAATTACAAGCAATATACCGACAGAGCAGTTATCACACCCAGAGACTGCAGTTTCGTCATTGTTATGGACTCATCAGTCTGGAATAGTGAACAACAGAGCTGGAGGCAGACGACATCTCATTGAAGCTGAGAGCGCTGACGAGACTAGATTATTCAATGATGAAAAATAAGGCCCCTCACAATTTTTGAAGTTGCCTGGGTAATTTTGAAGAGCAAAATAAAAAAAAGTTTTTATACATCCCTTTTTTACTCCAATTATCTTAGCTAGTAGAGAAAGATTTTTTTATGTCTCAGGAGTTTAGAGAATTATTTTCGAAGCATAGTGGGCAAAATATTCAAACGAAGTCATACATGCTAAAGGGCATGAGCTATATTTAGCTGTACTGGCAAAAAGCACGACACTGGGCACTGATAGATTAGTAATATGATTCCCTGCTCTTCCGAATTCCAAAAATCATGCATTGAAACATTTCCAAAAGGTATAAAAACTTGAGTATCGAGATGTTTGATATAACTTACTAGAGGACCCAACAGACGTTGTTCTGTTCAAACTTTGTAAATTGAAAAGTTAAAAAATTTCATTAAACTATCAGGTGTTTGAACCGTTTTTTTTTTTTTTTTTTTGGAAAAAAATAAGTAAAAAGAAAATGTTTTAAAGCTGCTGTGTGTCAGAATGTGTATATTTATTACTACTTAATTTATCTAATGCCCACTGAGCAGTTGTTTTATCAACAATTTTTTCTCCCGTACTTGATGGTTTGTTCTTTCAGTCATACTCAAAGGATTAAAAGCGTCCTCAGATATTAAGTGTAAAAAATTAACTACCCATCTAGAACAAACGGAAAATACCGCTGTAACATCCCCCATATGAAAAAAAATAAAACAATCGAAAGGATATTGTTTACAAAAAAGATAAAGGTAAAAACAGTTCTCTGAATAATCGAAAATCACTTATCCCCCCTTCTGATGTAAAATAAACACATTCTTCAACTAAAATGACTAAAAACACTTTAAAAACAAAAAATAATTCTTTGCAATTTGAAATATTTCACCAAATAAACAAATAATACAATAAATTACTTTAACAGTAGCTTTAAAGTGTAAACAAATGATCACGCAACTCTATTGTTTATAGCCAAAGTCACCAAGCTACCACGTTACTGTAATCCAGCCGATCAGTGCGCGAAGCCAACTCCAACCGATTAGCAGTCCGATCTTTTGAACGAAAACTTTTTAAACTTCATATATTGCCTAATTTGTTCTTTCCACCAAAGATAAAGATCTTCCACTGCACTGATCTTTTGTGTACAGAACTACACTGTTGTAATTTATCTGGACGAAAATAAAATTTGTTTCGTCTTTAAATTCTATCATCTTTTTCTTTAATAATGTACTGATTAGTATCCCTAAAGTATTCTTGACATTAGTGCCAAAACTCACATGGATTTCAGCTGAGAAACAAATGTTGCTAGGTACGGTACTTTCTGATAATTTGGTTAGGAAAACCTAAATCACCGATCCAGTCACATGGTTCAACTACGATGACAGATCACACGTTTTGCGTGAATCTTCCAGTACTTTACTTTAAAATATAACACGGAACCTAAAATCGTTGCCTTCAAGAAATGAAGGCTTCACTCTCTCTTCACGTTTTATCTATTCTCAATTGACATATCACAGAAGGGAATTTCATTATGAAAGCCGAGATGGCTTTCTTATTGTTGTTTGGCAACGGGTTGAATATTTATTTCAGTTCTCGCTCAACAATAGGTTAAAATAAATATTAATCATTTGGGAGATATAACCATCCAAAGTTTAAATTAGTTAATTAACAAAAACGTTTCCGATTCGATCCATCGCGCTTCGAAACCATGCTTGCCACAACTTAATTATACACAGAAAATTTGATCAAAATCGGTCCAGCCGTTTAAAAGCCTTATGGTGACAAACGTCCGCACAAAAGATTTTTATATACTAAGATTAGAAAATGAATCTAAATTTTAATTATTTCTAATCACCAATTTTTATTCATATTAAACCGATTTTATGACCACTTCCTGTTAGCTAATGTGTGCTTGGTACCGCACTGTGGTAGTACATATTTAAGAAACTTGACCCCCCAAATGAAATACTGAAATGCCGCCCCTGCTTCGGAGATGAGAAATGAATGCCAAAGGTGATGCCGAGTACACATCAAGGTGATGAATTAGAGAAAAATCTGACATTTTATCGTCAAACTTTTGTAATAGACGTGGTAGAAATAATATGATGTCGGATTCCTCTTTCATTTTGTAAGCACGAAAATCGTTCTGACGAATCATCTTTGGTTGCCTAATATAATTTAGAAGGTGTCAAAAATAATGTGGTGCCATCCTAAGAAAACAATTTAGAAGCTATTTTAGCGAGTTTAAAAAATATTTTTTCGATGAAGGCGTATATTAGCCAGTTTTTAGTTCGTTAGTATTTTTTGTTGCTAAAATAGAAACCTTTTATTTAAAGGAAATATATTACTTAATATTTTTACTAATTAACCTATTGTGGCGTTTTGATTATAAAGCTACGTGAAAAAAGAAGAAAAACTTCTTTGGATGTTCAACACAACTTCAATGTGAATAAATGTCTATAAATGACAGCTATTGTTCTCAAAAAGAGAAAAAAGAAAAGAAAAAGAAAAGGGAAAAAGAAAAGGAAATAAAAATTGCAGAATGTGGGCAAATTTCCAGCATTTGTGTGAATATGGATCAAACTTGTTCTTAGGTTTTTTTTCTATTTATGCATATATATATATATATATATATATATATATATATATAACCAACCAACCATGGATATTAAATACCATTTTAATGTAGAAAACCACTAAAAATCCAGAAAAAGCAGATGGCGGGGTTTTTCCAATCCAGATATATTAGGCTAGCTAGCTTATAATTTTAATCCTCTTCTTAATAATTTTTTAAAACCCGAGAAATTTATATGAGTAAGAACGTATATATATAAATTGTAAATATAGATCTTCCAACTCTCGTTGCTTACACAAATAAGACAAGTCCTTCTCTTCAACAACACTCACATTTAATTTCACACTAACACAAGTGCACACTTAAACACAAAAGTTGACACTGAACGTTCCCATCTGGAACTACAACATAATTTTCTACAGAGTTCCCGTCTGGAACACTTGCTTGTTTCCGCTCAAGCATCCGACTCTCGTCTCTCTCACGCGTTTTCTCACTGTGGAAAGTTTCTCTCACAAGAGGGCGCTTTGTACAACAGTTCTTTACAGAAATAAAAAAACAACACTGCAAAACGAAAGTTCACAGCATCGGGCATCCTGCAATACTGGCGTCCTCGTCAGCATCACATCTACCGAACATCTACTTAAAAGGAAAACTGAAAAGATAAGAAAAAACAAATTAAACATGACAATAAAGGATATTTGTAGACCAGGGTTTCATGTGGTCAGCTGCTGTACTAGTTTTGTTTGGTCCGTCGTGGTGTCCAATCTTCACGACATCATAACGATCATGAGGCTTCACTGCTGTCACACGATACGGTCCAAAAAATTTCAGTTTCAATCCCGGACCGAATTGAGTGCGCTGGATGGCTAAGGTCATCTGTTCTATACTCGCGAGGTTCTTTCCTCTTTCGATTAAATTGACGGCAGTTTTCTTGCTGTATTTATTATTGTTCTTAGCTTCTTCTCGTAGTTTTTCTGTCTGCCATAACACATTTAACAATTTCATCTTCTAACAACTTCTGAATTCTCACATCTTCTTTATTTTTCATCTTTATTCCAGTTAAAAGTTCGAATGGTGTAAACTTAGTACTCTTGGTTGTGCTACTGTTAACGATTCTCTGAACTGTAGCTACGTGTTTGTACCAGTGCTGCGGGTTATCGAGAGAAAGTTTTGAAAGAACTGGAATTAATATTGCGTGAATTCTTTCAATTTGTCCGTTCCCACGAGGAATTCCTGTCGTTATTTTAACATGCTCTATACCTTCATCAGTACAATAATCTTCAAACATCTGAGATGTAAAAGCTGGACCTTTATCGGATATTATCCGCGATGGACTACCGAATACATTGTTCTGTAACTGCAGTTTTTCAATAGCATCTTGAGATGATGTGGATTTTACTGGATAAAACCATACAAATTTTGTGAACGCATCTACCACTGTAAAAATATCTTGGTACCGTTTGTTTGTAGACGGAAGAGGCCCTATAAAATCACAGTGATAAGTGTCTAAGGGGACTTTATTCTTAGGGATTGGGTTTAGCATTCCTTCCCCTTTTCCTCGCTTCTTATTGCATAAGATGCAGCTTACACAATTAGCTAGTACAGTCTCTACTAATTTTCGTGCATTAGGAACATAAAAGTCTTGTTTAAGTACCTCCTCAGTTTTCGATGCGGAAAAGTGTCCTTGATTGTGTATGTTTTGTATAATTTGCGATTTCATAGCTTCAGGTATAACTAACAATTCTCTACCGTTTTCGTATTTATACACTACACTATTTTTAAGGAAATGACCGTTTTGTTCTCCGTTTTGTTCAATTAGTGTTTTAAGTGTTTTAACGTAGTCATAAAGTTCCTGAGCAGCTGCAATTTGTGTTGTAATTGCATCTTGCGAACGCGTTACTACGCAAGCAACATTACGGCTTAAAGCATCAACATGCTTCATTCGTTCACCCTCCCTATATTTAATTTCGAAATCAAATTCTTGTAAGAACATTACCCATCGTGCTATTTTTGGAGTAAGATCCTTCTTGTCCAATGTCTTTTGAAAAGCGCTACAATCTGTAATTATTTTGAATCTTGATCCCAGTAGATAGTGTTTAAACTTTTTAAGAGCTTCTATCACTGCGAGGGCCTCCAATTCATAACTGCAATACTTTTCTTGTGCGGGTGATGTTTTCTTACTGAAGTAATAAATTGGGTGAAATTTTCCTTGTTCCGATTGTTGTAATAAAATTGCTCCAAACCCATGACAACTAGCGTCCGTGTGTAACTCTATAGGGGCTCCTTGGGTAAAAATATGTAAAACTGGCTTCTGTATCAACATTTCCTTAAGTTTAACAAATGATTCTTCTTGTTCACAATTAAATTCGAAGGGTTTGTTACCTCGCAGAAGATCGCTTAGGGGCTTGACTATCTGCGCGTAATGCGGAATAAATTTCCTAAAGTATCCTGTAAGGCCTATAAAAAAACTTTGAACTTACTGCAATGTTTTTGGTCGAGGAAATTTTTGAACTGCATGTATTTTCGTCGGAGATGGTTGAATTGTGTTGTTTTCTATTATGTAGCCCAGAAATTCAATTCTTTTCTTCAAAATCTGAGATTTTCGGAAATCGAACTCTACTCCATACTCGGAAGCTACTTTAAGAACTCGTTTCAATTTAATAAGTCCCTCTATTTCATTTTCTGATGGAATAATTAAATCATCCATATAAATAATGACTGTGTTGTCACACATTAAATCTCTGAATATATCGAAAATATATCTTTGGAACACGTTCGGCGATACAGAAAGACCAAATGGAGCTTTCAAAAATTCATTTTGACCCTTTGTTGTCACGAAGGCAGTGTATTTGGTACTTTTCTGGTCAATGTCAACATGGAAAAACCCATTCTTTAAATCTAACGTTGTAAATACTTTAGCTTTTTCTAGATAATCCAAGACATCTTCAATCAAAGGCAATGGAAATTTATCCTTTATAATTTTTTTGTTTAATTGTCGGTAATCAATGCATAGTCTGTATGATAAGTCTTTTTTACGACATAATACCAACGGCGCGCTATAGTTTGAAGAACTATGCTTTATTACTCCATTTTCGTAACCATTCCTC